>NC_059216.1:22184338-22251838 GCF_020615455.1 Coregonus clupeaformis | reverse complement strand
GGCTAAATGCCTGTACGGAGACCAGTCTTACCAGTTTGCTGAGGCATTTCTCAGTGAAACCAAGAAGTACTACGGTGCAGAGTTGGAGTCTGTCAACTTCAAGTCCAGTGCAGAGGCTGCTAGGATGAAAAACAGCTAGGTGGAGAAACATAGGGGAAAATCAAGAACCTGTTGGGAGGGGACTGTCAACTCTAACAAAAATAATGTTGGTGAATGCCATCTACTTCAAGAGCCAGCGGAAAGAGGAATCTGAGTAGGCCAATACCAGAGAAGCTCAGTTCAAAGTGCCAGATTCTGAAGATGCTCAGATCATTCCCATCGTAGGGCATGCTCATCAAGCTCCCTGATGAGGGCTGGAAAAGCTGGAGTTTCACCACTGGGGTGGAGAAGCTGAAGAAGAATCTCATACATAAGAACTTTGCGGCGTGGACGGGGCCAGAAAGGATGCAGTACATGAAGGTAAGGGGTAAATCAGCCAAAATTTAAGTTGGAGGAGACCTACGACCTGAATGTAGTTTTGTCTAGCATGGGCATAGTGGACGCCTTCAACTCATCCAGGAGTGATTTCTCAGGCATGTCGCCCAATGACGACCTGGAGTTGTCTGATGTAGTGCACAAGGCCTTTATAGAGGTGAACGAGATGGGCACCGAGGCAGCTGCCGCCACCGCCAGCATGCTTGTAGAATATGACTTATATGAATTACCTGCACTCCAGATCACCAAATCAGCCAATATATGGTATGGCCATACTACTTTAGAACACATCCATCTGTTTATATCGTCATGGGCTCCCAAGTGGGGCAGCGGTCTAAGGCACTGCATCTCAGTGCTTGAGGGGTCACTATAGACCCCCTGGTTCGATTCCAGGCTGTATCACACCGGCCGTGATTGGGAGTCCCATAGGGTGGCGCACAATTGGCCCAGCGTCGTCCGGGTTTGGCCGGTGTAGGCCGTCATTGTAAATAAGATTTTGTTCTTAACTGACTTGCCTAGTTAAATAAAGGTAAAATATATGACAAAGTATAGATTTTGCTTAGATGTGCTCAATTTAAACAGTGTACCAAATTATTCACCTCTGTTTCTCCTTCAAGTACCATGTCGTAATCTTGTTTCATTTTATCGTTATAACATTTGTTCAAAAAAATATTGTTCAACACTGTTAATAATAGGAATTTGTGATGATATGCATGCAATGCATTTAGCCTCACTATGAAATAGTCAGAGTTTCCCTAGTTTGTAGTGTCCCCATAGCCAGGTCCCAGATCGGTTTGTTCTTGCCAACTCCATTGCTCATTGTCAAAACAGTGTCATAACAATGAGTGATACAGAGTTGGAATGATAGCAAACAGACTGGTACTCAGTCTAGTTTGTTTCCCAATCATCCATCACATGACTGAGTTGTGTTATGTCTGTGTAACCTGCCTTTTGTCTTCTTGATATGAACACATTTAACTTAAAACATTTCTGTCAATTCTGCATTTCTTCTGTTTTGCTGTTAACCGCAAGCAACAAGTCCACTAAAATCAAATGGAATGATCAACTTCCCACAACTTTGTGATCATGAATTCACTCACATGAATTCTGGTGTGTGTTTGTGTGTGTGTGTGTGTTAATGTAATATCATATTCTTAAAATGAAGCAACTGTACACTGAAAAGTACAAGCTGAAGTGTGATGGTACAATACATTTGGCTCTGGTCCCTTCAATACATCAATTCTGAATTACATGTGTCCCTGAAACAAATGATAAACAATTAAAATACATATTTTTGTAAATAATACCTCATTTTCCAGTAAGTGTCCTCGTTTTGGACAGGCAGAGTCTGGACAGCTAATAGCAGTTTCGAGGCCCTCTTTGATCAGGAGTTCCACATACTGCTTCAGGCACTGAAATAAAAACCAAGAGTATAACATTGACCTCATTCTTTGGCCATGCAGTCAATCAGAAAATGTGCAGGCACACTGCAGGGATGGGCAACTCCAGTCCTCGGGGCAAAAGTGCAACACCAATCAGGCCCCCCGAGGACTGGAGTTTCCCCATCCCTGGCATACTGTTTGGTGCGACAACCAATTCCAAATGTGCTTCTCCCCCTCTGAACCCCGTAGTAGAAGTTCTCTGCTTTTGGCATTAACTATTCATTCTGCTATCTATTACTGGTTTATTGAGCGTGTCTGGTTAGCTGAAGAGAAGCATGCTAACCACATAACATCCCAAATGGAAGTATTTTCAATTAATGAGACAGTGATAGAGGGACTTATGTCATGCAATAAAATGCAAATTAATTACTTTAAAATCATACAATGTGATTTTCTGGATTTTTTAAAGTGTAGCTATGATAAAAATTACAGACCTCTACATGCTTTGTAAGTAGGAAAACCTGCAAAATCGGTAGTGTATCAAATACTTGTTCTCCCCACTGTACATACACACATATATACACACACACACATATACATACACACACACACACACACACACACACACACCAGTACCAGTCAAAAGTTTGGACACACCTACTCATTCAACAGTTTTTCTTTATTTTTACTATTTTCTACATTGTAGAATAATAGTGAAGACATTACAACTATGAAATAACACATATGGAATAATGTAGTAACCAAAAAAGTGTTAAACAAATCAAAATATATTTTATATTTGAGATTCTTCAAAGTAGCCACCCTTTGTCTTGACAGCTTTCAATACTCTTGGCATTCTCTCAACCAGCTTCATGAGATAGGCCACTGCGCCACTCGGGAGCCCTAAGGCACTGCATCTCAGTGCTTGAGGCGTCACTACAGATCCCCTGGTTCGATTCCAGGCTGTATCACAACCGGCCGTGATTGGGAGTCCCATAGGGCGGCGCACAATTGGCCCAGCGTCGTCCTGGTTTGGCAGGTGTAGGCTGTCATTGTAAATAAGAATTTGTTCTTAACTGACTTGCCTAGTTAAATAAAGGTTTTAAAAAATTGTGACCTGGAATGCATTTCAATTAACAGGTGTGCCTTGTTAAAAGATATTTGTGGAATTTATTTCCTTCTTAATGCGTTTGAGCAAATCAGTTGTGTTGTGACAAGGTAGGGGGGTATACAGAAGATAGCCCACAGGATCGAATTGCTGCAAAGAAACCACTAGAAGAGACTTGCTTGGGCCAAGAAACACAAGCAATGGACATTAGACCGGTGGAAATCTGTCCTTTGGTCTGATCAATCCAAATTTGAGATTTTTGGATCCAACCACCGTGTCTTTGTGAGATGCAGAGTATGTGAACGGATGATCTCTGCATGTGTGGTTCCCACTATGAAGCATGGAGGAGGTGGTGTGGGGGTGCTTTGCTGGTGACACTATCAGTGATTTATTTAGAATTCAAGGCACACTTAACCAACATGGCTACCACAGCATTCTGCAGCAATACGCCATCCCATCTGGTTTGCGCTTAGTGGGACTATCATTTGCTTTTCAACAGGACAATGTCCCAATACACACCTCCAAGCTGTGTAAGGGCTATTTTACCAAGAAGGAGAGTGATGGAGTGCTGCATCAGATGACCTGGCCTCCACAGTCCCCCGACCTCAACCAAATTGAGATGGTTTGGGATGAGTCGGACCGCAGAGTGAAGGAAAAGCAGCCAACAAGTGCTCAGCATATGTGGCAACTCCTTCAAGACTGTTGGAAAAGCATTCCTCATGAAGCTGGTTGAGAGAATGCCAAGAGTGTGCAAAGCCGTCATCAAGGCAAAGGGTGGCTTCTTTGAAGAATCTAAAATATATTTTGATTTGTTTAACACTTTTTTGGTTACTACATGATTCCATATGTGTTTCTACAATGTAGAAAATAGTAAAAATAAAGAAAAACCCTTGAATGAGTAGGTGTGTCCAGACTTTTGACTGGTACTATAACATACACACAGTGAGGGAAAAAAGTATTTGATCCCCTGCTGATTTTGCCCACTGACAAAGAAATAATCAGTCTATAATTTTAATGGTAGGTTTATTTGAACAGTGAGAGACAGAATAACAAACAAATCCTGAAAAACGCATGTCAAAATGTTATAAATTGATTTGCATTTTAATGAGGGAAATAAGTATTTGACCCTCTCAATCAGAAAGATTTCTGGCTCCCAGGTGTATTTTATACAAGTAACGAGTTGAGATTAGGAGCACACTCTTAAAGGGAGTGCTCCTAATCTCATCTTGTTACTTGTATAAAAGACACCTGTCCACAGAAGCAATCAATCAGTCAGATTCCAAACTCTCCACCATGGCCAAGACCAAAGAGCTCTCCAAGGATGTCAGGGACAAGATTGTAGACCTACACAAGGCTGGAATGGGCTACAAGACCATCGCCAAGCAGCTTGGTGAGAAGGTGACAACAGTTGGTGCGATTATTCGCAAATGGAACAAACACAAAATAACTGTCAATCTCTCAAGGCAGCTAGGACCATAGTCACCAAGAAAACAATTGGTAACACACTACGCCATGAAGGACTGAAATCCTGCAGCGCCCGCAAGGTCCCCCTGCTCAAGAAAGCACATATACAGGCCAGTCTGAAGTTTGCCAATGAACATCTGAATGATTCAGAGGAGAACTGGGTGAAAGTTTTGTGGTCAGATGAGACCAAAATTGAGCTCTTTGGCATCAACTCAACTCGCCGTGTTTGGAGGAGGAGGAATGCTGCCTATGACCCCAAGAACACCATCCCCACCGTCAAACATGGAGGTGGAAACATTATGCTTTGGGGGGGGGGGGGTTTCTGCTAAGGGGACAGGACAACTTCACCACATCAAAAGGGACGATGGACGGGGCCATGTACCGTCAAATCTTGGGTGAGAACCTCCTTCCCTCAGCCAGGGCATTGAAAATGGGTCGTGGATGGGTATTCCAGCATGACAAGGACCCAAAACACACGGCCAAGGCAACAAAGGAGTGGCTCAAGAAGAAGCACATTAAGGTCCTGGAGTGGCCTAGCCAGTCTCCAGACCTTAATCCCATAGAAAATCTGTGGAGGGAGCTGAAGGTTCGATTTGCCAAACGTCAGCCTCGAAACCTTAATGACTTGGAGAAGATCTGCAAAGAGGAGTGGGACAAAATCCCTCCTGAGATGTGTGCAAACCTGGTGGCCAACTACAAGAAACATCTGACCTCTGTGATTGCCAACAAGGGTTTTGCCACGAAGTACTAAGTCATGTTTTGCAGAGGGGTCAAATACTTATTTCCCTCATTAAAATGCAAATCAATTTATAACATTTTGACATGCGTTTTTCAGGATTTGTTTGTTGTTATTCTGTCTCTCACTGTTCAAATAAACCTACCATTAAAATTATAGACTGATCATGTCTTTGTCAGTGGGCAAACATACAAAATCAGCAGGGGATCAAATACTTTTTTCCCTCACTGTACCTGCCTATTCCAGTTAGCCACAGTCACTATGGTGCACACAGAGGACATATTGACAAGATGGGGAACAGACGATGACAGGGCACTCACCAGTGTACAGAAGACACATCGACACTGAGTGATGGTGGTCATTTGCTCCAGGGGAAACTCTCCAAGGCACAGTTTGCAGGAGACCAGGGGGTCCAGGGTCAGGTCCCAGGTGGGCCGATACCTGGCTGTGGTCATCTTGTCCCGCACTGAGCTGAGAGCGAGAGAGAGGAGACCTGGTTAAAAAAAACATTTCCTGAGATGGATCCCAGAATGTGATGCTCTTCCATCTCTGCAACTGGTGTTTTTATGATATATTTACAATGCAGGATGGCTAATGTATGTCATTTCACAGACAAAAGGAAAACTGATGAGATTCACAACGTGTGAATGAAGATAGCTCAGTAATGAGCGTGTCTACATGATCTGTCCCCATGTCCAAGACATGCACTTATTTGCGGTTTCATTACGCATTTGCCAAAAAGGCAGTATGACAACAGCTCTTTGCCTAAACGCCCCTTGTCAGTAACTATCACTTCCCTTCTGGATGCTCTCAGACAGAGAACAAATACATCTCTAAACAGCTACTCCTGCAGCGAGCGTCATGTTGCTTTTTGCCCCGTGATAAAAGCAGTCGTATCAAAAGAACACTTTCCCTTCGCTGTCATCTCCTCTCTCTTTTCTATTTCGGAGAAAGGGGTTTATTTTGGGCCTTCTCAACTATGATTCTAACTGCCTTTCTTCCACCCCGGCTGAGAGTGGAGGAGAGGAGAGAAAGAGACAGTCACTTAATGTCTGAGTGTTTCCAGGAACTGCCCCCCGTGCAGGCAATGTCAACACTGTCAAACTCTCCCATCGCTGCTAGGCAACTGGGGAGAGACGAGGAAGAGAAGAAGGAAGGGCAGATGCTTAGAGTTCACTGCTCAGACTACTGAAAGCTAACACAATAGCTTCCCTCTCAGACACCAAAAGTGGAAGGAGGCGGAAAGGAAGAGGGGCTGGATAACTAATATAAAATGCACCGCGTCTGTTAAATGTATATAGTATGTATAAGCTGGAAGTAGAAGCCTAAGATTTGTTGTCCATTAGTTCACTTCAATTAGGGGAGGGGTGGTAGGGTTAGGGCTAAATAATAAAGAAGGAAAATACATGGGGGATTGGAAATGATGCAGACAATTACATTGATAGAACCCACAATCTGCAATATTAAAGCTGATCTACCCCCTAAAAAAATAGAAAAAATAGAAAAAGGAGGGGCTACTGTAGGGACTGAGAATGAGTCAACATTGGCCCAACGCTGTCTACACATGCTGCAGGGAGAGAACATGTCCTGACATGCCTAGTTGACAACACACTGGCCAGTGGAACTCGTTTATAGGAACAGTGTTGTTCATCTGGTTGTGTCAAGGTCAACGTGATGCATGGGGAGTCACTAAACAGACAACAGACAGGGAGACGGACAAGGAGAAGAGTTCTGGGAATCATGTGTGGTCAATTATTAAACTTGTGACATAGCAACTGAAATGGGCACCTCCTGACTATTACGTGATTCCCCTTGATTTGTGGACTCTAGTCTTCCCTTCAGCTCTTCAGTGGAGGCATGCAGGTTGAGGGGGCACAAGAGTGGCAGAAAGAGAGAGAGGGGGGAGAGGGAGCGTGAGGAGAGCCTCCTATCCATTAGTGCAGTACACTGGGCCTGCTTTCATCAGGGCAGGCAGTGAGAGGCTAGCCAGGAGAGCTAGAAGCCAGTCTACTCTACACCAACCAGACGTGCCAAGACAAGACTCACTGGCTGCGGAGTGAAAACCTGCCAGGGCCAGCCATCACAGCAGCAAGTGGAATCACATTAGCACTATAGATCGCCATAGGATTGATGAAATGGTATGTGCATTATAGAGTCAACGAAGACAAATGAGAGATTCTCTAAGGCGAGCCGGAGGAGAGGAGAGAGCAGAGTTTTCATGACAATGGGTGGTGCAATTCGAAAGGGAGCGCTCCCACCGCTGAATTATTGCCCAGCGAGACACACACCTGCTTTTAAAAATAGACCGACTGCATGTCTGGCATGACACATTATGGCACCAATCAATATGCAGGAGTGCTGTAAGTCAACATGGTTAACCACGGCTACAGACAAGGAAGTTTACTTCCTTATATTATAGATGAACTAACAAATGAGTGGGTGCCGGAGTCTGGTCTGCAGGAGTTGCAGTCTAAGCTTCCGACCACATACAGTAATGCTTCCTGGCGACGAGGGTTAGAGCCTGTCAATAATAATACAAATATGTAAAAGGGGGTTTGGAATTCTGAGCTCTTTAAAAAAATTAAAACTGTGTGTGTGTGTACATTATGTAGTATCCTAGGGGGGATTTGAGACCAGTTCTAGCATTCTGTTGCTATAACTGCACAGAATGTATACATCTGTTTACGAATGTACAACGTTGAACTATTCCATAACACGTGAGCAACCTAGATAGTGAATGTGTACAGTAGAGAGTAGGGCTGTACAGAAAGTGGGGCAGTGGTCCTTTCTGAGGAGCTAGCCAAGTAACTATAAATGGACATATCCTGTATACTACAGTATGATGCACTACAGTATCCCTACTGTCTCTACCTAATTCATCTTACAGAGGAAAATGGGCCATCTTCACATGTATAGTCCATGACCCGGACTATGATACGCAGAAATATACAGTGCCTTCAGAAAGTATTCACACCCCTTTTCCACATTTTGTTGTGTTACAGCCGGAATTTAAAATGGATTAAATTGATATTTTGTGTCACTGATTTACACACTATAGCCCATAATGTCAAAGTGGAAATAAGTTTAGAACAATTTACAAATTAAATAAAAAATGTACATGTCTTGAGAAGTATTCAACCCCTTTATGGAATACCTAAATATGTTCAGGAGTAAGACATTTTTTGACAAGTCACATAATAAGTTGCATGGACTCAGTGTGCAATAATTGTGTTTAACATGATTTTTGAATGACTACCTCATCTATGTACTCCACACATACAACTATTTGTAAGGTCCCCTCAGTCGAGCAGTGAATTTCAAACAAAGATTCAACCACACAGACCAGGGAGGTTTTCCAATGCCTCGCAAAGAAGGGCACCTATTGGGTAAAATGATGGGTAAAAATAAAATAAAAAGCAGACATTGAGAATCCCTTTGAGCATGGAGAAGTTATGAATTACACTTTGGATGGTGTATTAATACACCGTCACTGCAAAGATACAGGCGTCCTTACTAACTCAGTTGCCGGAGAGGAAGGAAACCGCACAGGGATTTCACCATGAAGCCAATGGTGACTTTAAAACAGTTACAGAGTTGAATGGCTGCGATAGGAGAAAACTGAGGATGGATCAAACACATTGTAGTTACTCCACAATATTAACCTATAGTGGGGAGAACAAGTATTTGATACACTGCCGATTTTGCAGGTTTTCCTACTTACAAAGCATGTAGAGGTCTGTAATTTTTATCATAGGTACACTTCAACTGTGAGAGACGGAATCTAAAACAAAAATCCAGAAAATCACATTGTATGATTTTTAAGTAATTAAATTGCATTTTATTGCATGACATAAGTATTTGATCACCTACCAACCAGTAAGAATTCCAGCTCTCACAGACCTGTTAGTTTTTCTTTAAGAAGCCCTCCTGTTCTCCACTCATTACCTGTATTAACTGCACCTGTTTGAACTCGTTACCTGTATAAAAGACACCTGTCCACACACTCAATCAAACAGACTCCAACCTCTCCACAATGGCCAAGACCAGAGAGCTGTGCACGGACATCAGGGATAAAATTGTAGACCTGCACAAGGCTGGGATGGGCTACAGGACAACAGGCAAGCAGCTTGGTGAGAAGGCAACAACTGTTGGCGCAATTATTAGAAAATGGAAGAAGTTCAAGATGACGGTCAATCACCCTCGGTCTGGGGCTCCATGCAAGATCTCACCTCGTGGGGCATCAATGATCATGAGGAAGGTGAGGGATCAGCCCAGAACTACACGGCAGGACCTGGTCAATGACCTGAAGAGAGCTGGGACCACAGTCTCAAAGAAAACCATTAGTAACACACTACGCCGTCATGGATTAAAATCATGCAGCGCAGGCAAGGTCCCCCTGCTCAAGCCAGCGCATGTCCAGGCCCGTCTGAAGTTTGCCAATGACCATCAGGATGATCCAGAGGAGGAATGGGAGAAGGTCATGTGGTCTGATGAGACAAAAATATGGCTTTTTGGTCTAAACTCCACTCGCCGTGTTTGGAGGAAGAAGAAGGATGAGAACAACCCCAAGAACACCATCCCAACCGTGAAGCATGGAGGTGGAAACATCATTCTTTGGGGATGCTTTTCTGCAAAGGGGACAGGACGACTGCACCGTATTGAGGGGAGGATGGATGGGGCCATGTATCGTGAGATCTTGGCCAACAACCTCCTTCCCTCAGTAAGAGCATTGAAGATGGGTCGTGGCTGGGTCTTCCAGCATGACAACGACCCGAAACACACAGCCAGGGCAATTAAGGAGTGGCTCCGTAAGAAGCATCTCAAGGTCCTGGAGTGGCCTAGCCAGTCTCCAGACCTGAACCCAATAGAAAATCTTTGGAGGGAGCTGAAAGTCCGTATTGCCCAGCGACAGCCCCGAAACCTGAAGGATCTGGAGAAGGTCTGTATGGAGGAGTGGGCCAAAATCCCTGCTGCAGTGTCTGCAAACCTGGTCAAGACCTACAGGAAACGTATGATCTCTGTAATTGCAAACAAAGGTTTCTGTACCAAATATTAAATTCTGCTTTTCTGATGTATCAAATACTTATGTCATGCAATAAAATGCAAATTAATTACTTACTTTTTGTTTTAGATTCCGTCTCTCACAGTTGAAGTGTACCTATGATAAAAATTACAGACCTCTACATGCTTTGTAAGTAGGAAAACCTGCAAAATCGGCAGTGTATCAAATACTTGTTCTCCCCACTGTGCATACATACATGGATTGTTATTGTTCCCACTGTTCGAAAGTATAAATTATAGGAGGATTGGTTTTAGAGATCGCCTACCAAAACATTACAAGACAGTTTCTTGCTACTGAATTCATATTCAATATATCAATTACAGACAAAACACAATACATTTGATGTAGGCCCACCGACTGGAAGTCCCTTTAAGTCCTAACTAAGATATTTGTCACAGTTTACTTTTTATAAATAATATAATAATATGCCATTTAGCAGACGCTTTTATCCAAAGCGACTTACAGTCATGCGTGCATACATGTTTGTGTATCGAACCCACTACCTTGGCGTTACAAGCGCTGTGCTCTACCAGCTGAGCTACAGGTTCGGCAAACAAATCGTTAGTCATGTTTTGACTTTACTTTCTCCCACTCTCAAAAAATACTAAAATTAAAGGGGATAACAGCGGCTGGATTATGCTGAGTTTTCAAGCATGTTCAGGCTTTCCCATGCTGGGAGAGTCGTGGCCGTGGTCCCAGCTTGAGGACAGGTCAAAAGTCAATGTGCCTCTCCTCTGTGAATTCATGCAACTGGATGGCAGTCCACATTGACTGTAGGATATATTTAGTTCAGTTTAGTTAAATTATGACCAGTATTGTGTTTGTTGATATTTTTGATTTCTGTAAATATATTGTACTTCATAGATATGCATTGTATTTCTGTAGATAAAATACAAATAAAATTGCAAGATCAGGAAGGGAGTTGAAGTCGCAGTGAGGTTTCAGTGTTTGACCCAGGTAGCCGAATCACCATGGACTGACGTGTATAGGAGTTGCTCACTCCTAGAGCTAGGTATAAACTAGGTATGTGAACACAACCTCCAGCCATGTAATAATTCCTTTCACTTAGTTGATAGTTATATTGTTACATTGTTCTGTGCATTCAAAAGCAGTGATAAACACTGGATCTGTATGGATCAAAGAACTGCATAGTATTCACTGCTAGGACGTCACTATCCACATATTGCAAATGTGAAAAGAAAGAAGCCTGTACAGAATTCCAAAACATGCATCCTGTTTGCAATAAGGCACTAAAGTAAAACTGCAAATATTTGGCAAAGAAATGAAATTTATGTCCTGAATACAAAGCGTTATGTTTGGAGCAAATACAACACGTCACTGAGAACCACTTCATATTTTCAAGCATGGTTGTGGCTGCATCATGTTATGGGTATGCTGGTCATCGGCAAGGACTAGGGACTTTTGGGGGGGATAAAAAGAAGCGGAATAGAGCTAAGCAGACACTGGGAGACATATTCACCTTTCAGCATGATAATAACCTAAAACACAAGCCCAAATATACACTGGAGTTGCTTCCCAAGACAACATTGAATGTTCCTGAATGGCCTTGTTACAGTTTTGACTTAAATCAGTTTGAAAATATATGGCAATACTTGAAAATGTCTGTCTAGCAATGATCAACAACCAACTTGACAGAGCTTGAATAATGTGGAAAGACTGTACAATACAGGTGTGCAGATTTCTTAGAGACTAACCCAGAAAGACTTGCAACTGCCAAAAGGTATTGACTAAACGGTGTGAATACTTATGTAAATGTGATATTTCTGTATTTAATTATTTTGCAAAAATTTCTAAAAACATGTTTTCACTGTCATTACGGGATATTGTGTGTAGATGGGTAAAAAAAAAAAAAGTAATTCATTTTGAATTCAGGCTGTAACAACAAAATGTGGAATAAGTCAAGGGGTATGAATACTTTCTGAAGGCATTGTACACTTCATCATATAGGCCTAGACATTATATCATAGAGGCCTACACCTAATCATTAGGGTTTGGGGGAAAATTGATAGTTACATGTCGGGATATTATTTTGATATATCATATCGTTTTGACAGTATTCTTTTTACGCTAGTTGGCTGTACCTGCACAGAAACGTCTGTTTTTTTTCATTCACAGCTTGTTCTACAATTTGTTTTCAGCACTTTATTTTGATGACTGATCAAAACTATTTTTCTCATGTCTCTCTCTTGTCCCTCTGCAGCATACATATGGTGAGCAATGTTTGGAACATCAAATCACAATAAAATCACAGTATCGAATCGCAATACATCGTATCGGCACCTACAGCGCATTCGGAAAGTATTCAAAACCCCTTCACTTTGTTACCTTACAGCCTTATTCTAAAAAGGATTCAAAAAAAAATCCTCAATCTACACACAATACCCCATAATGACAAAGCAAAAACAGTTTAGACATTTTTGCAAATTTATAAAAAAATTATAAAACTGAAATATCACATTTACATAAAAGTATTCAGACCCTTTACTCAGTACTTTGTTGAAGCACCTTTGGCAGTGATTACAGCCTCAAGTCTTTTTGGGTATGACGCTACAAGCTTGGCACGCCTGTATTTGGGGAGTTTCTCCCATTCTTCTCTGCAGATCCTCTCAAGCTTGGATGGGGAGCGTCGCCGCACAGCTATTTTCAGGTCTCCCCAGAGATGTTCGATGAGGTTAAAGTCCGGGCTCTGGCTGGGCCACTCAAGGACATTCAGAGACTTGTCCCGAAGCCACTCCTATGTTGTCTTGGCTGTGTGCTTATGGTCATTGTCCTGTTGGAAGGTGAACCTTCACCCCATTCGGAGGTCCTGAGCGCTCTGGAGCAGGTTTTCATCAAGGATCTCTGTACTTTGCTCAGTTAATATTTCCCTTGATCCTGACTAGTCGCCCAGTCCCTGCCACTGAAAAACATCCTCACAGCATGATGCTGCCAACACCATGCTTCACCGTAGAGATGGCGCCAGGTTTCCTACAGACGTGACGCTTGGCATTCAGGCCAAAGAGTTCAATCTTGGTTTCATCAGACCAGAGAATCTTGTTTCTCATGGTCTGAGAGTCCTTTAGGTGCCTTTTGGCAAACTCCAAGCAGGTGGTCAGGTGCCTTTTACTGAGGAGTGGCTTCCATCTGGACACTCTACCATAAAGTTCTGATTGGTGGAGTGCTGCAGAGATGGTTGTCCTTTTGGCAGGTTCACCCATCTCCACAGAGGAACACTGGAGCTCTGTCAGTGTGACCATCGGGTTCTTGGTCACCTCCCTGACCAAGGCCCTT
The DNA here is from genome assembly GCF_020615455.1 of Coregonus clupeaformis. Classification (NCBI taxonomy): domain Eukaryota; kingdom Metazoa; phylum Chordata; class Actinopteri; order Salmoniformes; family Salmonidae; genus Coregonus; species Coregonus clupeaformis. The sequence goes on along the minus strand of NC_059216.1, from coordinate 22,238,321 downwards.
CTCCCCCGATTGCTCAGTTTGGCCAGGCAGCCAGCTCTAGGAAGAGTCTTGGTGGTTCCAAACTTCTTCCATTTAAGAATGATGGAGGCCACTGTGTTCTTGGGGACCTTCAATGCTGCAGAAATAGTTTGGTACCCTTCCCCCAGATCTGTACCGACACAATCCTGTCTTGGAGGTCTACGGACAATTCCTTCGACCTCATGGCTTGGTTTTTTCCCTGATATGCACTGTCAACTGTGGGACCTTATATAGACAGGTGTGTGCGCCTTTCCAAATCATGTCCAATCAATTGAATTTACCACAGCTGGACTCCAGTCAAGTTGTAGGAACAGCAAGGACGATCAATGGAAACAGGATGCACCTGAGCTCAATTTTGAGTCTCATTGCAAAGGGTCTGAATACTTATGTATATAAGGCGTCTGTTTTTTTTTGTAATACATTTGCAAACATTTCTAAAAACCTGTTTTCGCATTGTCATTAATGGGGTGTGTAGATTGATGAGGATTCATATTTATTTCATCCATTTTAGATTCACGCTGTAACGTAACAAAATGTGGAACAAGGGAAGGGGTCTGAATACTTTCCGAATGCACTGTAAGTATCATGATAATATCATATTGTGAGGTCCCTGGCAATTCCCAGTCCTACTAGTCATCATAAAGGCCTAGACCTAGTCATCATAAAGGCCTACACCCAGTCATCATAAAGGCCTAGACCCAGTCATCATAAAGGCCTAGACCTAGTCATCATAAAGGCCTAGACCTAGTCATCATAAAGGCCTAGACCTAGTCATCATAAAGGCCTAGACCTAGTCATCATAAAGGCCTAGACCTAGTCATCATAAAGGCCTAGACCTAGACATCATAAAGGCCTAGACATCATAAAGGCCTAGACCTAGTCATCATAAAGGCCTAGACCTAGACATCATAAAGGCCTAGACCTAGACATCATAAAGGCCTAGACCTAGACATCATAAAGGCCTAGACCTAGACATCATAAAGGCCTAGACCTAGACATCATAAAGGCCTAGACCTAGTCATCATAAAGGCCTAGTCATCATAAAGGCCTAGACCTAGTCATCATAAAGGCCTAGACCTAGTCATCATAAAGGCCTAGACCTAGTCATCATAAAGGCCTAGACCTAGTCATCATAAAGGCCTAGACCTAGTCATCATAAAGGCCTAGACCTAGTCATCATAAAGGCCTAGACATCATAAAGGCCTAGACCTAGTCATCATAAAGGCCTAGACCATAAAGGCCTAGACCTAGACATCATAAAGGCCTAGACCTAGTCATCATAAAGGCCTAGTCATCATAAAGGCCTAGACCTAGACATCATAAAGGCCTAGACCTAGTCATCATAAAGGCCTAGACCTAGTCATCATAAAGGCCTAGACCTAGTCATCATAAAGGCCTTGACCTAGTCATCATAAAGGCCTAGACCTAGTCATCATAAAGGCCTAGACCTAGTCATCATAAAGGCCTAGACCTAGACATCATAAAGGCCTAGACCTAGACATCATAAAGGCCTAGACATCATAAAGGCCTAGACCTAGTCATCATAAAGGCCTAGACCTAGACATCATAAAGGCCTAGACCTAGACATCATAAAGGCCTAGACCTAGTCATCATAAAGGCCTAGACCTAGACATCATAAAGGCCTAGACATCATAAAGGCCTAGACATCATAAAGGCCTAGACATCATAAAGGCCTAGACCTAGTCATCATAAAGGCCTAGACATCATAAAGGCCTAGACCTAGACCTCATAAAGGCCTAGACCTAGTCATCATAAAGGCCTAGACCTAGACATCATAAAGGCCTAGACCTAGACATCATAAAGGCCTAGACCTAGACATCATAAAGGCCTAGACCTAGACATCATAAAGGCCTAGACCTAGACATCATAAAGGCCTAGACCTAGTCATCATAAAGGCCTAGACCTAGACATCATAAAGGCCTAGACATCATAAAGGCCTAGACCTAGACATCATAAAGGCCTAGACCTAGACATCATAAAGGCCTAGACCTAGACATCATAAAGGCCTAGACCTAGTCATCATAAAGGCCTAGACCTAGTCATCATAAAGGCCAAGGCCTAGTCATCATAAAGGCCTAGACATCATAAAGGCCTAGTCATCATAAAGGCCTAGACATCATAAAGGCCTAGACCTAGTCATCATAAAGGCCTAGACATCATAAAGGCCTAGACCTAGTCATCATAAAGGCCTAGTCATCATAAAGGCCTAGACCTAGTCATCATAAAGGCCTAGTCATCATAAAGGCCTAGACCTAGTCATCATAAAGGCCTAGACCTAGTCATCATAAAGGCCTAGACCTAGTCATCATAAAGGCCTAGACATCATAAAGGCCTAGACCTAGTCATCATAAAGGCCTAGACCTAGTCATCATAAAGGCCTAGACATCATAAAGGCCTAGACCTAGTCATCATAAAGGCCTAGACCTAGTCATCATAAAGGCCTAGACCTAGTCATCATAAAGGCCTAGTCATCATAAAGGCCTAGACCTAGTCATCATAAAGGCCTAGACCTAGTCATCATAAAGGCCTAGACCTAGTCATCATAAAGGCCTAGACCTAGTCATCATAAAGGCCTAGTCATCATAAAGGCCTAGTCATCATAAAGGCCTAGACAAGCCTCCCGTCCCACTCCCCGTCTGTCACTGCACCCTAACGCTCAAATGACACCATAGCCGAGCTCTGCTTTAAATCGATGTGATAAGCACTGCCATCACTCGTTAATATCAATATCCAACGCCTCCTCGGCTGCGATACAGACAGATTGGTCAAGAACGGCTCTTATTTGAACCTGGGTCTAGCAGCTCTCTCTGTAATTACATAATGTCATATCAAACTGGATTACGTAAGATCTATTTATACACTACCTAGGCTCCTCTCGGAGCAGATGCACTCTACTAGGGATGGGCAAGGTTAACCAAATATTTGGATAGCAGAACGGACGTTAGTGTTCAATTACCTGAGTGAGTTAATTTTAGATTTTTTAGGCCTATTTTAACAAATGAAAAAGCTTTCAATTAAATTATTAATGTGACATTTGTACCTACAAGGACATACCGTGACATTTGAAACACTTAATTTAATAAAACCAACTTTTGAATGTAGTTTTTATAACGGTGCGTTGAGCTACTGCTGCACATTGAGCCCTCCAGGCTGCCTTGACATCGGTATGCTATTTTCCCCCACTTTAAATAGTAATTACAGATGCAGTATGAAAAATGTATGCACTCACTAAGTTGCTCTGGATAAGAGTGTCTGCTAAATGACTAAAATGTAAAATGTAATGCTCATCTAACAAAGTTTCCACAATACCTGACACCGATCAATGCAAAACGTCACCAGAAAATATATTTTTTGTAACAATCAATTCTATCATGGCAAAAATCAGACTTCTCTTTTGCTGTTGCTACTAGAGAAAAAGCTGAAAAGCAGCATGTCTGCTGTTAATCTCTACCATGTGCATTTGCGTCATTCTGATTGCTATTGACTCTCAACCAATTAATTTTATCAGAAGAAATGTCATTATTTGAATAGTAAAATAATGTAAAATGCCCATCTCTACACTCTACTGTGTTCCACACTCCAAAATGCAGGTTCCCGTTTGTGAAGCGGCCAAACCACAAGCCGTCCTTGTGTGTTAGTGCAAAATGCAGGGGATGTGATGGTGGATAGTGTTGACCTTTCTCAAAGAGACCAAAGTGCTGTCAAACAACTCTGATGACTTGTCCCTGGTCAATTCAACCTTTGAAAGCAAGAAACCTTTTTTGAAGACACAAAAATAAACAAAAATATATATATTTTTAAATGGGTCAGAGATGTGATACAATTGCTGCTGGAAGTGCTTCCTGCTCAAGTGAACTCTGGAGCAGTGTATGGAAGATGCATTTAATCCTGTGAGGAAAGCTGTCATTCTGAGGAGAGTTATTCATTGTCTTCCACTGTGGAGGGGATGGTGAAAAGACAACTCAAGGTTGGTGTGCATTCAGTCGGAAGGGATATGAATGGCAGTTGAAATGGTTGGAACCAGAGCATGTGAGCGGAGTGGAGCGGGAGCGAGCTGGGAGCGCGAGCGGGCGGATTTTGGACAGAGCGCAGAGCGGCATTTTTAAAAGGACGGAGCGTCGCCCTATGTCCCGCTCCAATTTCGCTCGCTCACACCACGAGTCTGAAGCATGCTCAAGCCTGACCCAGAATCCATCTGTGTCTTGCACAGTCATCAACAGTCAAAACTCGGCTCAATAATGGAGTTCACCAAGTACTTCAAAAAGGAAAATGAGAAGTCATACAGGTGTACTATTAATATAAAACGAACTAACAATGATAATGTGCTACAAGAAAAAGAATGTGGTGACATCGTTTCAGTCAGTAAAGATTCATTTTGGAATCTAAAAAGACATCTCTCGAAAACACGAAAGTGTGCTACGTGAACACGCTGGGAAGAAAGCAAAAGGTAAATATAGCCTAATATTCAAATAAATTCATTTTGTTATTCAAAGTAGGCCTAATATATCGTTCGTTTAATTTAATTTGTGTCGTCCATGGATTTGTATTTTATAGAGCGAGAGGAGCAGCAGCAGCAACAAGAGAAAAGGGTTGAGGAATTCAAAAGTTTCTTCACTGCACACAAAGGCCCAACCATAACAAGGGAGAAAAAAGAGTTGGATGTAGCATTTAAAAAAATGATTTACCATGATTATGAACCGCTGAGTAAAGGAGAACGCAAAGGGATGCAACACTTCGCCAGCGCAGCTCATCCGGGCTACACCCCCCCATGCTACAACACCGTACGGGACACGCTCATGCCACATGCCCTGGAAGAGATGGAAGACCTACTGAAAAATGGTGATGGGCTCGTTCTGTCAGTGGACATTTGGACCAGTAGAAGAGGGCACAGCTTCCTTGGCATCGTGGCCAGTTTCATTGATGGGACGTTCCGGGGGCACACGGTTTTGTTGGGCTGTGAGCACATACAGGGCACCATACCGCAGATCATATTTACCAAAAGTATGAAAGTGTACTGAAATATTGGAACGTGCAACGACATGTGATTTGGGTCGTCACTGACAGTGCCAGCAACATGATCAAGGCGTTTAAACTCCTCCCTGGCACTGAAGAGGAGGCGGAGGGTGAAGTGACCGCGGATGCCTGCAGCAGCGCAGAACATGAAGAGGAGGATGAGGCACCACCTGCGTCGTCGCAAGTCCATGTGGAAGTGATAACCACTAATGTAGAAACTATGATAAATCAATACTTTACTGTGTCAAATTTACATCTGAGGTGCCCCATTCACATGCTTCAGCTGGCGATCAAAGAAGCCGTTAACGAGCACGACAACATTAATAGGCTGATAGTGAAAGTCGGGCACCTGGTGAAAAGTGTATGCAAGAGCACCCTGAACACAGAGGAAACCGACCAATTAGGTGTCCACCCCACAAATGCCTGCGCCACTCGATGGAGCAGCAAGCTGCGGATGATTCAGTCGTTCATCCGGTTGTTCCAAAAAGACCCGTTATGGCAAAACAAACTCAAGTCTAATGTTGCTAACATCACCCTGAATCAAGTACAGCAGCTGACGCACCTTGTCAGTGTACTGACACCACTGGCAGACCTCACAGACAAAATGCAGAAGGAGCTGGGAAACCTGGGGATGATCCTCCCTGCTGTCACAGAAATCAAATCCCTGCTCACCGATGACACTCACGCTGCACTTCCAATGGGCATCGCTGCTTTTGCAGAAACATTGGCAAACAACGTGTCAATTCGGTATGGAATATACTATACTGATAAACATCTCATTTTTTTCCTTTTTTGGAGCGAGCGGGGGGGCGATTTGAGTGGAGCGCGATGCAAACTGCGTTGAGCGATAATGAGCGGACTGGCCTGATGTGGCTTTGAGCGGGGGGAGCGGAGGGGTGAACAGCTCCGTGAGCGAGGAGCTGAGATTCTCACCGCTCCACTCCGCTCATATGCTCTGGTTGGAACCATGGTGATGACCCAACCTTCAGGGAAATGGTTTCACACAAATATTCCTATGGTGAAATCATAAGAAGTTTTTTTTTTGCTCTCTATGCAAATTCAAAGCTCAAGGACCATATCAATGAAGCACTAAGAAGACCATAGAGGCTGACTGCTGAGTCAAACCACATGCTGGCCAACCAAAAGCTGCCACACTAATCTCATTGAACGTTTAGTTCCTCAACATCACACACACAATGATCTCAACCTAATAGGAGTTCAAAAATATTTCCAGAGTTCAAGTCCAAACCACAAAAACAAAAAATTACAACGCTAAAAGGCTAAGCTAGGTTAACCGACTAGGCTAACAGGCTAATTGAGGCTAAAAGGCTAACAATCACAACACTATTATGTCCACAGGGTGATTAGTCAGATCAAGGCCTCTAATGGACGTGCTTAGTGGGCCTGCCATCGTCTCGTGTTCCTCCCTCGCTGCACTCCTTGCTCTAGACAGCTAATTAAGAGAGGCTTTGGCGCTCATTTGTGTCATGTCTCCTCAGCGTCGCGTTTCCGTCACACCGTGGCCATCTGCCAATTTCCTCAGTCACCTGGTTTTTGGCGGCGCTGCCATTTTCTGTCACCTTGCTGCGTAGCTCCCACTGGACATACGCTGTACGACAGAGTACACATTTACCTGTTAGCAGTCAAGCCCTTCAAACAAGACAGACAGACACTGTATTATATATCTAACAGCTGATTTGAAGCCTGCATGTACTTTGACGTATGGCTGTGAACATTTTGCAATGACAAGTGTTTTTCCATTGTTTACAAAACTAACATTTCCATAAAATACATTGCATTGGAATAAGGGAGGATACTGCAATGTCTTGGAATCATAAAATAACAAGATGACAGCAGCGTTGACACATTGAAGTGGAATGACGACTTCTCTGAGAGGCAGTCAGAGTATGACATCCTTGATGTTGCAAGCTAGACAGAGGGCAAGTCAATGCCATGTCATTGTCTTGATGTTGCAAGCGAGACAGAGGGCAAGTCAATGCTATTTAATTGTCTTGATGTTGCAAGCGAGACAGAGGGCAAGTCAATGCTATTTAATTGTCTTGATGTTGCAAGCGAGACAGAGGGCAAGTCAATGCTATGTCATTGTCTTTGCCAAGGGATGTTTTGTATGCAGAGATCAGGCGATGGAAACGTCCCAGCTACAACATGAAGACCTGAGAAACATCTCTTCATCTCTAGCCTGGGCATACTACAAAAGGAAGGATGTCATCTTCTCTCATCCCTCAACTACAATCAACCATAATACATGTTGACAGGAACCACCTACTGTAGGCTACAAGCCTATTCACAAAGGAAATGAATTAACACAATATATTTTGCAACCCGTGGTAAATGCTCTCCACGCTGCATTAGTTACTAACTCGTTCATCAATACGAGCAGATGAAGATGAACTCAATCAGGAGAATATTCCATCAAATGCACCATAACCTAGTGGCCTCATTCTCATGCATGTTTGGCCGTGTGTGTGGGTGTGCGCGCCAGGCTGGTCTGAGGGCCAAGGGCCACCGGCATGGTGGACTCTGGTGTCAAACTGCTCCTAATCTGTCTTTCTCTGTGAAGGTCACCCCTGGCCCTGTGACAAGAACACGGTGACTCATTAAACTTCTGGTTGCCATGGAAGTCATGCATTCAACGTTTCAGAATGAGTGGAAAACCGTGGATAGGAGCAGGTGATAAGCACATTGCAATATGCAACAGTAACACTGACAGTATTGTTCGAAATGCAGCTGGGTTTCATTTAGACCATTTTCTCGCAAACAGGTAAATTGAGAGTGATTACTCGATTTCTCTACCCATCTCCCCCCCAACTGTTAGCTCAAGGTTTACAATGGCACAAATGATTCAACACACAGCATTATGAAAGCAATAAGATAATCCAAAGAATGGAACACTCTTTATGCCAGGCCGTTATCGAAACAAAATGCTATAACTGAAAAGCTGCGTATTACGAACATCTCCCTCACCGGTCACAAATGTAGAATATAGGACATAGGTTTCCATTCCACCGTCACCAATGCTTCTGTAATATAGGGCCAGTGATCTCAGGAGGCCACACTTCTTCACCGCTCTCCAGTTCCCTTCTGCCCCAGCCAACTGACCTAAATTCATAACCCAGAGGGATGCAGAGGTCCTTTATTTTGGGCACACTTTTTTTCCCCCCTCGATGAGGATCTGAGGTGACATGACATGCCGAGTGTAGTGTAGTATAGTATAGTGCAGGGCGGGCCCGGATATCAAACAATTGGCCTTTTGTCCTTAAAAGGAAAGGTTCACCCATTTTGAATGTAATATTGTTTTTGTGCATCTCTGAGTGATGTTCTATCGATTCCCTGGGTCATTGCATGTGTATCTGAGTTACTGGCATTGAAGCAGGCAGAAAACCAGGCCGGTATGACGTAGCACCGTGAGAAAGTCGCTCTGGAAGTTAATAGGAATACAATTTTTACCATACATGTCAGATTTCAATACTGGCCGATGTCATAACTCGGGAGGATCTCTTTTCTCAAATGAGCCATTGATCATATTTTACCGATATTCCTACCTTGAAAACTTGGGACTATAACGGAGGGTCTAGCACATTTTTCCTATTGGCCTGCCTCTTTAGTCCAGGGTGCGTTGCATGGTGCCGTTGCCAGAGATATTATAGAAAGGAGAAAGGAATCCAATGAATGAATGAAGGAACGTATAAACGCCCCACCCAGCAAACTGTTGACCAATTGTGTTCACGTTTCATGCTGCGTTTCGCGGTTGCTAAGCTAATCATCATGCAATCCCTTCTCAAAATCAGTGTGTATGTGGAGAAACAAGCCTATTTTCTTCAAAAGTACGTAATGTCACGATTCCAAAGCTATACGATACTACAGATAGAAAGTTAATTATCTCACATCTCTGAAAAGATTGGTAATGTTGTACTTCTTGTTGACGGAATTTGTGCTAAATGTTGGGTTTTTGAGCAAGCAGCCAATAGACTCCCATTCACTCCTTGATGGAGAGCGCTCCTTGTCCCAGAATCGCCCAGAATGCACAAGGCGGCCCATTGACGTAGCATGGGCAATGTTTCCCCATCTCCTCAAAAGGACATCTGCCGTTGCAAATGTTAGACTCCACTCTGAGGCACATCGATCTGCAGGTTGAACATGGTGAGAATGTTTATGTGATTTTATAGCTAATTAGCTATGTTACATGCTGATTTGAGCTGACTTGAGCTGCAACAGATTTTCCATTTTGCTACCAACCCTATTATAAAAACGCCAAAATGAAACATATGTTTACAAAAAATATTGTTCTCACATAGTGTTATTTAAAACTGTAAATTAAAGGAATGAGTGGTTTTGGGTGGATTTTTTCCTTTAATGCTGTGGGGGAACTGAACTGGATGCTTAGTTAAAGTGTGACAGTAAAGGTCTATTTACTCCATGGCTGGACAGACAGACCACCCTCCAGATGTAGAGTTGTAGCTTTGATGGAAGGGTAGACTAGGCTATACAGTGTTGTGCTGTTTGGGAGGGAGGCAGTCACAGGCCCACGGACAGACAGACAGACGTCATGCACGGGTAACTAGGACACAATCAGTCTCATGCCTACTGGGCACGTCGCCATCCCTTTGCAGTACAGTCATGGTGCTGTTTTCTCTATTCTCGAGACAAGAGGGAGGAGAGAAGGAAAAGGGTGGTGGTAAAGAATGCCGTCGTAGGCCCCGGTCCAGTTTCCACACCTTGGTAAACCTCCTAAATGTGTCATTACACAAACGACCCGGGGTTTAGGCAGCGCTCAATGACACAGCGTAAATATTCATGAGATTGTGGCACTTTAAATGGGACTCTGATTATTCCTTTCAAATCCCCAAAAAGTGGAGGCAGGGACACGATGCATCTTTCATCAGCTGTGTCTGATTGAAATCCCTCTAGGTTTTGGTTGGCAGTGTGCGACTATGGCTCAAAATGCATTTTTCCCCCCCATACCCTGTTGCTTACTAAGTGCTGACACCCTCAACTAGACGGCAGTGTTACCGTCAGTGCTATATTTTGTTTTTCTCATCCATACTACTATGTCAACAACAGTCAGCTTGACAACAGTGTTGTTGCCATAGAGACATTGTGCATGCTGTACACCTACTACCTTCACACAGCCTTAGAGAGTATGACAACCACAGATCAAACAAAGGCCTGGGTTGTTTTGATTTTGAGAAGGAATGAAAATAAAATACCACTCTTTCCACAATCTTAAACTGAGCGGTAGACGACCTCTCCCCAGTCTCTTTGGCACATGCAGAGAGCAAGGGTCTAGGGTTGACTGTGCTGACAGTCTGTTGTCTCCCAATGCTCTGTGAGCTCTACTTCTCAAAACAGCTCAAGCCGCATCACAATCACATCTATTTGCTCTGACAGGGAAGTACTTTTTAAAATGTGGTTTTGATTCACTTTCGTTAATAGAAATGACTTTAAATTTCACTGTAATGTCAGGAGACTTGTATGCATTTAAAAAGCATTTCTAAACACTCCACAATGATGCATTATTGTATACATCTGGCCCTTCATTGGACACTGTTAACAAACCTCCAAACGAGCTTCAACGCCATACAACACTCCTTCCGTAGCCTCCAACTGCTCTTAAACACTAGTAAAACTAAATGCATGCTCTTCAACCGAACGCTGCTTGCACCCGCCCACCCGACTAGAATCACTACTCTCGGCGGGTCTGAACTAGAGTATGTGGACAACTACAAATACCTAGGTGTCTGGTTAGACTGTAAACTCTCCTTCCAGACTCACATTAAGCATCTCCAATCCAAAGTGAAATCTAGAATCGGCTTCCTATTTCGCAACAAAGCCTCCTTCACTCATGCTGCCAAACATGCCCTCGTAAAACTGGCTATCCTACCGATCCTTGACTTCAGCGATGTCATTTACAAAATAGCTTCCAACACTCAACTCAGCAAATTGGATGTAGTCTATCACAGTGCCATCCGCTTTGTCACCAAAGCCCCATATACTACCCACCATTGTGACCTATACGCTCTTGTTGGCTGGCCCTCACTACATATTCGTCGCCAAACCCACTGGCTCCAGGTCATCTATGAATCACTGCTAGGCAAATCCCAGTCTTACCTTAGCTCACTGGTCACCATAGCAACACCCACCCGTAGTCTGCGCTCCAGCAGGTATATCTCACTGGTCATCCCCAAATCAAACACCTCCTTTAGCCGCCATTCCTTCCAGTTCTCTGCTGCCAATGACTGGAACGAACTGCAAAAATCTCTGAAGCTGGAGACTCTTATCTCCCTCACTAACTTTAAGCATCAGTTGTCAGAGCAGCTTACCGATCACTGCACCTGTACGCAGACCTTCTAAAATTAGCCCACCCAACTACCTCATCCCCATATTGTTATTTATTTTGCTAATATGCACCCCAGTATCTCTATTTGCACATCTATCATTCCAGTGTTAATACGAAATTGTAACTATTTTGCACTATGGCCTATTTATTGCCTTACCTCCATAACTTACTACATTCGCACACACTGTATATATATATATTTATATTTTGTTTACCCCATATGTAACTGTGTTCTTTTTAAATCGCACTGCTTTGCTTTATCTTGGCCAGGTCGCAGTTGTAAATGAGAACTTGTTCTCAACTGGCTTACCTGGTTAAATAAAGGTGAAATAAATAAAATAAAAATATTACACATATATACAGTGCATTCGTAAAGTATTCAGACCCCTTCCCGTTTTCCACTTTGTTACGTTTACAGCCATATTCTAAAATCAATGAAGTCACCCTCAATCTACACAAAATACCCCATTCTGACAAAGCAAAAACAGGTTTAGACATTTTTGCAAATTTATAAAAAATTTAAAAACTGAAAAAAGTTATTTACATAAGTATTCAGAACCTTTGCTATGAGACTCGAAATTGAGGTCAGGTGCATCCGGTTTTCATTGATCATTGACAGTGCATGTCAGAGCAAAAACCAAGCCATGAGGTCGAAGGAATTGTCTGTAGAGCTCCGAGACAGGATTGCAAATTAATTACTTAAAAATCATACAATGTGATTTTCTGGATTTTTGTTTTAGATTCTGTCTCTCACAGTTGAAGTGTACCTATGATAAAAATTACAGACCTCTACATGCTTTGTAAGTAGGAAAACCTGCAAAATTGGCAGTGTATCAAATACTTGTTCTCCCCACTGTATGTATGTAAACTTCTGACTTCAACTGTACACACACACACACACACCACTACCAGTCAAAAGTTTGGACACCTACTCATTCAAGTGTTTCTCTTTATTTTTACATTGTAGAATAATAGTGAAGACATCAATACTATGAAATAACACATATGGGATCATGTAGTAACCAAAAAAAGTGTTAAACAAATCTTAAAATGTGAGATTCTTCAATGTAGCCACCCTTTGCCTTGATGACAGCTTTGCACACTCTTGGCAATTCTCTCAACCAGCTTCATGAGGTAGTCACCTGCAATGCATTTCAATTAACAGGTGTGCCTTGTTAAAATTCGTGGAATTTCTTTCCTTCTTAATGCTTTTGAGCCAATCAGTTGTGTTGTAACAAGGTAGGGTTGGTATACAGAAGATAGCCCTATTTGGTAAAAGACCAAGTCCATATTATAGCAAGAACAGCTCAAGTAAGCAAAGAGAAACGACAGTCCATCATAAGACATGAAGGTCAGTCAATCCAGAAAAACTTTGAAAGTTTCTTGAAGTGCAGTCGCAAAAAGCATCAAGTGCTATGATGAAACTGGCTCTCATGAGGACCGCCACAGGAAGACCCAGAGTTACCTCTGCTGCAGAGGATAAGTTCATTAGTTACCAGCCTCAGAAATTGCAGCCCAAATAAATGCTTCAGAGTTCAAGTAACAGACACATCTCAACATCAACTGTTGAGAGGAGACTGCGTGAATCAGGCCTTCATGGTCAAATTGCTGCAAAGGAACCACTACTAAAGGACACCAAAAATAAGAAGAGACTTGCTTGGGCAATGGACATTAGACCGGTGGAAATATGTCCTTTTGTCTGATGAGTCCAAATTTGAGATTTTTGGTTCCAACCGCTGTGTCTTTGTGAGACGCAGAGTAGGTAAACGGATGATCTCCGCATGTGTGGTTCCCACCGTGAAGCACGGAGGAAGAGGTGTGATGGTGCTTTGCTGGTGACACTGTCAGTGACTTATTTAGAATTCAAGGCACACTTAACCAGCATGGCTACCACAGCATTCTGCAGCGATACACCATCCCATCTGGTTTGGGCTTAGTGTGACTATCATTTGCTTTTCAACAGGACAATGACCCAACACACCTCCAAGCTGTGTAAGGGCTATTTGACCAAGAAGGAGCGTGATGGAGTGCTGCATCAGATGACCTAGCCTCCACAATCACCTGACCTCAACACAATTGAGATGGTTTGGGATGAGTTGGACCACAGAGTGAAGGAAAAGCAGCCAACAAGTGCTCAGCATATGTGGGAACTCCTTCAAGACTGTTGGAAAAGCATTCCAGGTGAAGCTGGTTGAGAGAATGCCAAGAATGTGCAAAGCTGTCATCAAGGCAAAGGGTGGCTACTTTGAAGAATCTAAAATATATTTTGATTTGTTTAACACTTTTGTGGTTACTACATGATTCCATATGTGTTATTTCATAGTTTTGATGTCTTCACTATTATTCTACAATGTAGAAAATTGTAAAAATTAAGAAAAACCCTTGAATGAGTAGGTGTCCAAACCTTTGACTGGTACTGTATAAATAAATTAATAAAATAGGCTCACTTATTTTAACTTCTTTTCTAGAGCCTTTTGTAAAATGATTTTGTTTTCCATTATATATATATATATATATATATATACAGTGGGGGAAAAAAGTATTTAGTCAGCCACCAATTGTGCAAGTTCTCCCACTTAAAAAGATGAGAGAGGCCTGTAATTTTCATCATAGGTACACGTAAACTCTGACAGACAAAATGAGAAAAAATAATCCAGAAAATCACATTGTAGGATTTTGTGAATTTAATTTGCAAATTATGGTGGAAAATAAGTATTTGGTCAATAACAAAAGTTTCTCAATACTTTGTTGTATACCCTTTGTTGGCAATGACACAGGTCAAAAGTTTTCTGTAAGTCTTCACAAGGTTTTCACACACTGTTGCTGGTATTTTGCCGGCCCATTCCTCCATGCAGATCTCCTCTAGAGCAGTGATGTTTTGGGGCTGTCGCCATGGGCTAACATGGTCTCACTCCCCTCCAAAGATTTTCTATGGGGTTGAGATCTGGAGACTGGCTAGGCCACTCCAGGACCTTGAAATCTCCGCTTTTCGAAGCCACTCCTTCGTTGCCCGGGCGGTGTGTTTGGGATCATTGTCATGCTGAAAGACCACCCACCAGTTTCATCTTCAATGCCCTTGCTGATGGAAGGAGGTTTTCACTCAAAATCTCACGATACATGGCCCCCATTCATTCTTTCCTTTACACGGATCAGTCGTCCTGGTCCCTTTGCAGAAAAACAGCCCGCCCCAAAGCATGATGTTTCCACCCCCATGCTTCACAGTAGGTATGGTGTTCTTTGGATGCAACTCAGCATTCTTTGTCCTCCAAACACGACGAGTTGAGTTTTTACCAAAAAGTTATATTTTGGTTTCATCTGACCATATGACATTCTCCCAATCCTCTTCTGGATCATCCAAATACACTCTAGTTCAAACTTCAGACGGGCCTGGACATGTACTGGTAAGCAGGGGGACACGTCTTTACACTGCAGGATTTGAGTCCCTGGCGGCGTAGTGTGTTACTGATGGTAGGCTTTGTTACTTTGGTCCCAGCTCTCTGCAGGTCATTCACTAGGACCCCGTGTGGTTCTGGGATTTTTGCTCACCGCCTTCTTGTGATCATTTTGACCCCACGGTGAGATCTTGCGTGGAGCCCTAGATCGAGGGAGATTATCAGTGGTCTTGTATGTCTTCCATTTCCTAATAATTGCTCCCACAGTTGATTTCTTCAAACCAAGCTGCTTACCTATTGCAGATTCAGTCTTCCCAGCCTGGTGCAGGTCTACAATTTTGTTTCTGGTGTCCTTTGACAGCTCTTTGGTATTAGCCATAGTGGAGTTTGGAGTGTGACTGTTTGAGGTTGTGGACAGGTGTCTTTAATACTGATAACAAGTTCAAATAGGTGCCATTAATACAGGTAACGAGTGGAGGACAGAGGAGCCTCTTAAAGAAGAAGTTACAGGTCTGTGAGAGCCAGAAATCTTGCTTGTTTGTAGGTGACCAAATACTTATTTTCC
This sequence comes from Coregonus clupeaformis, assembly GCF_020615455.1. Classification (NCBI taxonomy): domain Eukaryota; kingdom Metazoa; phylum Chordata; class Actinopteri; order Salmoniformes; family Salmonidae; genus Coregonus; species Coregonus clupeaformis. The sequence continues at coordinate 22,222,954 of NC_059216.1, read as the reverse complement.
ACCATAATTAGCAAATAAATTCATAAAAAATCCTACAATGTGATTTTCGGGATTTTTTTTCTCAATTTCTCTGTCATAGTTGATGTGTACCTATGATGAAAATTACAGGCCTCTCTCATCTTTTTAAGTGGGAGAACTTGCACAATTGGTGGCTGACTAAATACTTTTTTCCCCACTGTATATATATATATATATATATATATATATATATATATATATATATATATATATATATATATATATATATATATATATATATAGACTCCATGAGAGGGCCTGCCATGACTGTTAACTCATTCTTAATGCACATTTAACCCTGTGGGCACAGCCACATGCTTCTGCCCGGACTTCCCTCTCACCCCTGTTGTGTTGACTTGTCAGCCATCACGCACACAGGCTAGCACATAGCATGTTCACACACAATGCTCACTGCTCTGCCTCCAGACTTCGTGTCCTCAGCGTCCTCTCAGACCGCAGCAGACTCACACTCTCCCAGAGCCCTGGGACACACACACACACACACACACAGGCTGGAAAAGCCAATATGCTATGCTAGGCCACATGCTGATGCTAGAGTAAAGTGCCGGATGAGACTGGGCAAAACACATAACATTGGATTAAGACACAATTGGATAAAGATAAAAAGTCCAGAAATAACCATACTAGGTCCAGCTAATGAGAACCTCTTTATTTGCGATGCATAGTATAGGTAAAATCTAACTTACTATTTCTAACACCAATTTGACATGTGGTGCTGCAGATTGCTAGCTGGCAAAATGGTAAGCAATCTGCCTATATACAACCAAATCTCTCTGGCCTAGCCTGCTTAACGGGGTCCTGAGAGAGAGGCTCTCATCCTGCCTGGGCTCAGAGACCGAGACAGAGACAGAACTGGTTACATCGTCAACACCTGCATTCCACAGGAGCCTGTCTGCCTGGAACACTGAGCTAGCTGTTCTGGTGCAGGGCTGAGGGAAGGGCCCGGGCAGGCAGGCACCATGCCACTTTAACAACGACAGAGATATATAGAGGGGAGAGAGAGAAGGTGCAGATAAAGTGGGAATGAGAGAGGAGGGGAGAGAGCGTGAGAAAGAGAGAGAAAGGAGGGGGGGAGAGGGTGAGAGATAATTTCAGATTGTTTATTACAGTTTTGCTTATCTATTGCACTTGCTTTGGCAATGTAAACATATGTTTCCCATGCCAATAAAGCCCATTGAAATGAACTGACAGAGAGCGGGAGGGAGATAAAGATAAAAGAGATAGTTACAGTGCATTCGGAAAGTATTCAGACCCCTTCCATATTTTGTTACGTTACAGCCTTATTCTAAAATTATTTAAATCGTTTTCCCCCCCTCAATCTACACACAATACCAAAGCAAAAACTGGTTTAGAACTTTTAGCAAATGTATTAAATTTAAAACTGAAATATGTAATTTACATAAGTATTCAGACCCTTTACTCAGGACTTTGTTGAAGCACCTTTGGCAGTGATTACAGTCTCGAGTCTTGGGAATGACGCTACAAGCTTGGCACACCTGTATTTGGGGAGTTTCTACCATTCTTTACTGCAGATCCTCTCAAGCTCTGTCAGGTTGGATGGGGAGCGTCGGTGCACAGCTATTTTCTAGTCTCTCCAGAGATGTTCGATCGGGTTCAAGTCCGGGCTCTGGCTGGACCACTCAAGGACATTCAGAGACTTGTCCCGAAGCCACACCTGCGTTGACTTGGCTGTGTGCTTACGGTCGTTGTCCTGTTGGAAGGTGAACCTTAGCCCCAGTCTGAGGTCCTGAGCACTCTGGAGTAGGTTCCCATCAAGGATCTCTCTGTACATTGCTCTGTTCATTTTCCCCTCGATCCTGACAAGACTCGCAGTCCCTGCCGCTGAAAAATATCCCCACAGCATGATGCTGCCACGACCATGCATCACCGTAGGGATGGTGTTAGGTTTCCACCAGACGTGACGCTTGCCATTCAGGCCAGAGTTCAATCTTGGTTTCATCAGATCAGAGAATCTTGTTTCTCATGGTCTGAGAGTCTTCAGGTGTCTTTTGGCAAACTCCAAGCGGGCCGTCATGTGCCTTTTACTGAGGAGTGGCTTCTGTCTGGCCACTCTACCATAAAGTTCTGATTGGTGGAGTGCTGCAGAGATGGTTGTCCTTCTGGAAGGTTCTCCCATCTCGACAGAGTAACTCTGGAGCACTGTCAGAGTGACCATTGTGTTCTTGGTCACCTCCCTGATCAAGGCCCTTCTCCCCCGATTGCTCAGTTTGGCCGGGCGGCCAGCTCTTGGAAGAGCCTTGGTGGTTTCAAACTTCTTCCATTTAAGAATGATGAAGGCCACTGTGTTCTTGGGGACCTTCAATGCAGTACCCTTCCCCAGATCTGTGCCTCGACACAATTCTGTCTCAGAGCTCTACAGACAATTCCTTCGACCTCATGGCCTGGTTTTTGCTCTGACATGCACTGTCAACTGTGGGACCTTATATAGACAGGTGTGTGACTTTCCAAAATTATGTCCAATCAATTGAATTTACCACAGGTGGACTCCAATCAAGTTGTAGAAACATCAAGGATGATCAATGGAAACATCATGCACTGGAGGTCAATTTCGAGTCTCATAGCAAAGGGTCTGAATACTTATGTAAATAAGGAATCTGTTTATTTTGTTATAAATTTGCAAACATTTCTAAAAACCTGTTTTCACTTTGTCATTATGGGGTATTGTGTGTAGATTGATGAGAAAAAAATAGTTAATCCATTTTAGAATAAGGCTGTAACAAAATGTGGAAAAAGGGAAGGGGTCTGAATACTTTCTAAATGCACTGTAGATAGAGGAGAGAGAGAGCGACACACACACACACAACAAAAATGAACGCAAACATTTCAAGGATTTTACAGAGTTACAGTTCATATAAGGAAATCAGTCAATTGAAATAAAATAATTAGGCCTTAATCTATGGATTTCACATGACTGGGCAGGGGTGCAGCCATGGGTGGGACTGGGAGGGCATCAGCCCAACCACTTGGCAGCCAGGCCCAGCCAATCAGATGGAGTTTTTACCCACAAAAGCACTTTATTACAGACAGAAAAACTCCTGATCAGAAATGCTCACTAACAGGGATAAACAAATTTGTGCACATTTCAGAGAAATAAGCTTTTTGTGCATATGGAACATTTCTGGGATTTGTTTTTCAGCTCATGAAACATGGGACCAACACTTTATATGTTGCATTTATATTTTTGTTCAGTGTAGACAGAGAGAAGGACAGAGACAGTGACATTAGACCCACTTACTCAAATCAGAGCACTGATTTTGCTAGAGGACTACCTAGAGGACTACACTGACTGCACGTAAAGCACTGGACAATGGTGTCTTCATTGGCACTTTGAGGGAGGGTTACTGACTGAGACACTGAGTCTAATCCCAAAGGCATGGCACAGGGTTATTTTCTTGAGTGTAATGCAGTTTAGTAAATTGACAGGAATTTGAAGATTTCTAACTGCTAGAACTGCAGTGACGGTGAAAGCCCTCTTAAACAAAGGACACTGTCCCTCGATATAGACGTCTATTGTGTCATCCCAGCACACAGGCCATGGGACTGCCCCTTTAAGGCATTTTCTAAATCCCTACAGCAGCACTTGAGGGATAATCAGTGTCCAGACAGACAGACAGTGGGCAGAGTCTGACTGAGCTCTCCCTTCTGCTAAACACATCCATGTGGTCTGAATGAGATCCAGCAAGGCCACTCCGGGCCATCCTCAAGTCAAGAACTACTTAGCGGTTCTGGTCAACAACACGATTCAACACGATACACAGTAAACACAACGGGAGAGTAAAAGGCATTTCAGATAGCATGCCGTAGAGGTGTGGACTCGAGTCACATGACTCGATTCACAAATTTGATGACTCGAGGCTCGACTTAATAGAAAATAAAAACTTGAGTTGATTTGGACTTGGAGCCTCAAGACTTTGTAACGTTTTATCAGTCATTTTGTGCCAGATTCTCCATAGATTACTCTCCAAGCAGACAGAGAAGCCGCAAGCAGCATCGCACATGTAAATAAATTTTTTTTGCAACAGATTGGCTAGTGAAACGCACACTCGGCCCTCTGATTGGACAAGCAAACTATCAATCACAGGTCGGGTTAGCTGGCGCAGTGTTTCCCAAAGGGTTAGTGCTATCCAGAATCCTTGGGACGTCCCTGCCCTAAACCCTAACCTTAACCATAACCTAAACTTAACCCTTCCCTTAACCATTTGAAATATCAACTTCAAATGGGGTAACGTCAGAGTTGGGAAGTTCTTAAAGTGGAGAATGAAAGGAGTATGAAACTGAATAGGAAAAATACATACTTTTCATACATTTCATTGGCTACATATGCATACCATTTCTATTTTATATTTCTACCTTTGCCTATTTGATCTGGTTTCTAACATAGGTCTACGGTATTGCACCATAGGTCTACGGTATTGCACCATAGGTCTACGGTATTGCACCATAGGTCTACGGTATTGCAGCAACCTATTGTCTAAAAAACTTATCATCTGTGCTTCAGAACCAATAAGATGCACGTCTTGTTGGTGACCAATGACCAGTCGTCAGCATTAGCGCACAAAGGCGAGCACGCATATGCAGAAAACGCTTCATTTTCTGTTTTATCAGGCAAAACCGGAGTAGGCCTACGTCTACATTATCCATATATAGTTTAGCAATCTACTACAATGCATCTTTACCAGAAACAGAACGTTAGGCTACCTGCCGATTTCATTGATAATTTTTATATATTTCAGACAGCCAAAGTTGGACTACTGGCTATATGTCTGAAGATCGCTGTAACATCGCACTACCTTCAAGATTATGGGAAAATGTAATAAATTTGCCAGAATATGTTATGATATTTGTGAGGAAGAAAGGGTCTACCCAGTTGGCAACAAGCATTCTACAGGCAGGCAGCATGGTGACAGACCATGCATTCCATTCATCTCCTGCAACCTCCGCTGCATACAGGTAGGGTAGGTATTATCCTGCTTGCTCTTAACTCCAGAGAAGTGACAATGTGACATGATATTGACTGCTAACATGAATGACTTTCAGCTCAAAATGCAGGTGTAAAACAGTTTGTGTCGTGCGTTTTGAAAATGCTTCACAGTTTATGCCTGTAATGACAGGCTGCATTTGCGCAGTAATTTTGTGCGCATGCATGTGCGAGGATCACGGGTCAAAAAGTTTGGGAACCACTGAACTAGCAAACAAATTGGTGATTTGCTGTACAGCTAGCTATAGGCTTGGGTGCAGCACAAATGTCAAATTGTAGGAAAGAGAGGATTACCATAAATAAATATGCAGCTCCAAAAATGTTTGGTGATCAAGAATATGAAATGCTTACTTTGCAAGCTCACCAGCAATGGGGCATCAAGCAACAATTACTAGCATAGGCATACTGGTCTTCTGGTATGAAATTGCTTGAAATTGATAATTTACTTATGAAACTTGCATTTGGAATGTGTTAAAATTGGGACATTATCAAAATATGTTGTAGACAAAAATAATGAAAAGGGATGTCTCGTAGCCTCAAATACACAAAGACTTGTAGTTGAACAAGTCATTGCATTTTTTAAAACTTTACTTGTGACTCGACCCGTTCTACTTGGAACTCGACTTGAGACTTGAACCTTGAGACTTGCTTGGGACTCGAATAAGTGACTTGGTAACATTTCTAGTAAGCAGTGTTCTATGTAGAGTAAACACCAGGAGAGTACAAGGTCTTTCAGATAGTAAGCAGTGTATTAAGTAAAGCATGTATTGTATTGTCCACAGAAAGGATGGCATTCTGTACTGACAATGTTGTACATACCCATGGCCTTGTGACACATAATGGTAGTCAGTGGAAACGTGTCTTACCGTCCTTTCCCTTGCTCTTTTCCCTTGATCTCCCTATGAGGCTAGGCAGACAGCCTGGGATAACACCTTACACAGCATGTTGGCTCACATCTGCCCAACACCCTATTTCAGAATCCAAGTAAGAAAAAAGATCGATGAACAAGCACAATGTGCTTCTCCTCTTCCCATTCACTCAGACTAGTTCTGCTGCTGTGGCCCTCTCTGGTGTCGACCACAGAAGATGACTTATACACAAGGCCTGGGTTGTGTTCATTAGGCACCAAATGGAAGAAAACTGACTGAATCAGGAAGGGACTACCTGAACCTGTCCAATAAGAAATGTCACATTTCGAAAAGCTTTGCTGCCATGTGCCATGATAGGGCTAGCACAGTTACTGTATAACCGACGGTTATGGATGAAAATAAACTAACCGTCATAACTTAAAAAATAAAAACTAACATCTGACTACAGACGGGACGGCCAGGCCTTCTTGTGGTTGAATTTGTTTCTGCTGTAACATGGACTCTTAACGTGATGAAACTTTGTTGCTCCTTGCTGAAACAAGCAAAGTGTTGTAGCAAATGAGTCATCGGTTGCCTAGGCAACGCACCCCTTCCTGCAGCAGCCGGACACAGAAATTGAATAAATTAAAATGGGTTTGGAACCTCTAACCCTGGCAATTTGACTGTTAAATTAATGGGTACACTCGCAATGGCTGCCTGGTATTGTGATCCAATCATTTTCATGGTAATGTAGAATGTTCATGCAAATGATGTTAACTGATGTGGCTCATGCAATGAAATGTATTTTTTGTAATGTCAGTTGAGTTGAATCAACAAATCACAACACATATTGATGGGTACACTTCCTGCTTTGCTCCTATGGGTACACTCGCAATGGCCGCCAGTCCACCCATTATGCCACCATTGACTTGAATGGGGATGCCCTATTTATTCATTCTATTTCTATGGCAACCAGGAGCGGAGGAGAAGAGAAAATGTGCGTTACACACACACAGAGCATTCAGAAAGTATTCAGACCCCTTAACTTTTTCCACATTGTTACGTTATAGCCTTCTTCTAAAATTGATTAAATGGGGGGGTTTTCCACCACATCAATCTACACAGAATACCCCATAATGGCGAAGCAAAAACAGGTTTAGAAATGTTTGCAAATGTATACAAAAAAACTGAAATATCACATTTACATAAGTATTCAGACCCTTTACTCAGTACTTTGTTGAAGCACCTTTGGCAGTGATTACAGCCTCAAGTATTCTTGGGTATGGCACACCTGTATTTGGGGAGTTTCTCCCATTCTTCTCTGCAGATCCTCTCAAGCTCTGTCAGGTTGGATGGGAAGCGTCGCTGCACAGCTTTCTTCAGGTCTCTCCAGAGATGTTCGATCAAGTTCAAGTCCGGGCTCTCTGTACTTTGCTCTGTTCATCTTTCCCCCGATCCTGACTAGTCTCCCAGTCCCTTCCACTGAAAAACATCCCCACAGCATGATGCTGCCACCACCATGCATCACCTTAGGGATGGTGCCAGGTTTCCTCCAGACGTGACGCTTGGCATTCAGGCCAAAGAGTTTAATCTTGTTTCTCATGGTCTGAGAGTCCTTTAAGTGCCTTTTGGCAAACTCCAAGCCTTTTGGCAAACTCCATGTGCCTTTTACTGAGGAGTGGCTTTCGTCTGGCCACTACCATAAAGGCCTGATTGGTGGAGTGGTGCAGAGATGGTTGTCCGTCTGGAAGGTTCTCCCATCTCCACAGAGGAACTCTGGAGCGCTGTCAGTGACCATCACCTCCCTGACCAAGAACCTTCTCCCCTGATTGTTCAGTTTGGCCAGGCGGCCAGCTCTAGGAAGAGTCTTGGTGGTTCCAAACTTCTTCCATTTAAGAATGATGGAGGCCACTGTGTTCTTGGGGACCTTGAATGCTGCATACATTTTTTGGTACCCTTCCCCAGATCTGTGCCTCGACACAATCCTGTCTCAGAGCTCTATGGACAATTCCTGCGACATCATGGCTTGGTTTTTGCTCTGACATGCACTGTCAACTGTGGGACCTTATATACAGTGGGGGAAAAAAGTATTTAGTCAGCCACCAATTGTGCAAGTTCTCCCACTTAAAAAGATGAGAGAGGCCTGTAATTTTCATCATAGGTACACGTCAACTATGACACACAAATTGAGGAAAAGAAATCCAGAAAATCACATTGTAGGATTTTTAATGAATTTATTTGCAAATTATGGTGGAAAATAAGTATTTGGTCACCTACAAACAAGCAATATTTCTGGCTCTCACAGACCTGTAACTTCTTCTTTAAGAGGCTCCTCTGTCCTCCACTCGTTACCTGTATTAATGGCACCTGTTTGAACTTGTTATCAGTATAAAAGACACCTGTCCACAACCTCAAACAGTCACACTGCAAACTCAACTATGGCCAAGACCAAAGAGCTGTCAAAGGACCCCAGAAAAAAAAATTGTAGACCTGCACCAGGCTGGGAAGACTGAATCTGCAATAGGTAAGCAGCTTGGTTTGAAGAAATCAACTGTGGGAGCAATTATTAGGAAATGGAAGACATACAAGACCACTGATAATCTCCCTCGATCTGGGGTTCCACGCAAGATCTCACCCCGTGGGGTCAAAATGATCACAAGAACGGTGAGCAAAAATCCCAGAACCACACGGGGGGACCTAGTGAATGACCTGCAGAGAGCTGGGACCAAAGTAACAAAGCCTACCATCAGTAACACACTACGTCGCCAGGGACTCAAATCCTGCAGTGCCAGACATGTCCCCCTGCTTAAGCCAGTACATGTCCAGGCCCGTCTGAAGTTTGCTAGAGTGCATTTGGATGATCCAGAAGAGGATTGGCAGAATATCATATGGTCAGATGAACCCAAAATATAACTTTTTGGTAAAAACTCAACTCGTCGTGTTTGGAGGACAAAGAATGCTGAGTTGCATCCAAAGAACACCATACCTACTGTGAAGCATGAGGGTGGAAACATCATGCTTTGGGGCTGTTTTTCTGCAAAGGGACCAGGACGACTGATCCGTGTAAAGGAAAGAATGAATGGGGCCATGTATCGTGAGATTTTGAGTGAAAACCTCCTTCCATCAGCAAGGGCATTGAAGATGAAACGTGGCTGGGTCTTTCAGCATGACAATGATCCCAAACACACCACCCGGGCAACGAAGGAGTGGCTTCGTAAGAAGCATTTCAAGGTCCTGGAGTGGCCTAGCCAGTCTCCAGATCTCAACCCCATAGAAAATCTTTGGAGGGAGTTGAAAGTACGTGTTGCCCAGCGACAGCCCCAAAACATCACTGCTCTAGAGGAGATCTGCATGGAGGAATGGCCAAAATACCAGCAAAAGTGTGTGAAAACCTTGTGAAGACTTACAGAAAACGTTTGACCTGTGTCATTGCCAACAAAGGGTATATAACAAAGTATTGAGAAACTTTTGTTATTGACCAAATACTTATTTTCCACCATAATTTGCAAATTAATTAATTAAAAATCCAACAATGTGAATTTCTGGAAAAAAAATGCTCATTTTGTCTGTCATAGTTGACGTGTACCTATGATGAAAATTACAGGCCTCTCTCATCTTTTTAAGTGGGAGAACTTGCACAATTGGTGGCTGACTAAATACTTTTTTTCCCCACTGTAGACAGTTGTGTGCCTTTCCAAATCATGTCCAATCAATTGAATTTACCACAGGTGGACTCCAATCAAGTTGTAGAAACAGCTCAAGGATGATCAATGGAAACAGGATGCACCGGAGCTCAATTTGAGTCTCACAGCAAACCCTGTTTTTGCTTTGTCATTATAGGGTAGTGTGTGTAAATGTATTTAATCCATTTTAGAATAAGGCTGTAACGTAACACAATATGGAAAAAGGGAAGGGGTCTGAATACTTTCCGAATACACAGTTTGATATTTATTCTTTGCTATTCTAACGGTTATTTGGTTGGCCAATAACCATCATCCAAAACTCCATGACCGTCACAGCTCTATGCCCTTACGAATATGACCCCGGTTTCTCAGGCCGAACATAGGGCTGAAAGGAGAGAGAAGAAGTGAAAAGCACAAACAAAAGTATGTCAACACCCCTTCAAATTAGTGGATTCGGCTATTTCAGCCATACCCGTTGCTGACAGGTGTATAAAATCTAGCACACAGCCATGCAATCACCATAGACAAACATTGGCAATAGAATAGCCTTACTGAAGAGCTCAGTGACTTTCAACGTGGCACTGTTATAGGATGCCACCTTTCCAACAAGGCAGTTCGTCAAATTTCTGCCCTGCTAGAGCTGACCCGGTCAACTGTAAGTGCTGTTATTGTGAAGTGGAAACGTCTAGGAGCAACAATGGCTCAGCCGTGAAGTGGTAAGCCAAACAAGCTCACAGAACGGGACCGCCGAGTGCTGAAGCTCGTAGCGCGTAAAAAATAGTCTGTCCTCGGTTGCAACACTCACTAACGAGTTACAAACTGCCTCTGGAAGCAACGTCAGCAAAATAATTGTTAGTCGGGAGCTTCATAAAATGGGTTTCCATGGACGAGCAGCCGCACACAAGCCTAAGATCACCATGCGCAATGCCAAGTGTCGGCTGGAGTGGTGTAAAACTCGCCGCCATTGGACTCTGGAGCAGTGGAAACGCGTTCCTTGGAGTGATGAATCACACTTCACCATCTGGCAGTCCGATGGGCAAATCTGGGTTTGCTAGCTGCCCTAACGCATAGTGCCAACTGTAAAGTTTGGTGGAGGAGGAATAATGGCAGAGCCCTGACCTCAACTCCATCGAACACCTTTGGCATGAATTGGAACGCCGACTGCGAGCCAGGCCTAATCCCCCAACATCAGTGCCCGACCTCACTGCTCGTGGCTGAATGGAAGCAAGCCCCCGCAGCAATGTTCCAACATCTAGTGGAATGCCTTCCCAGAAGAGTGGAGGCTGTTATAGCAGCAAAGGGGGGACCAACACCATATTAATGCCTATGATTTTGGAATGAGATGATCGACGGGCCTCAAATACATGACCAGTTATAACTAATGCATGCACTTATAAAAGCATTGTCACCCTTTTCTTCAGTGAAATTACATAAGTGTACAGTATGCTGCTCACTACTGGTTCGCTTGACCCCTTAAATGGGTCTTTATCATCACCCAGCCTACAGAGCTGCAGGCCTATCACCTTTTGCTTCAAATCACATCAGAATCAAAGCCTATATGGCTATAATGTTCTAAAGATCTGGGTTTGTAGTTCCACTGAGCATATGTGTAAAGCGTGTATCCATTTTAAAGATGCAGTATTACTTTAAACTCCACTGCTGCAGTAGTGTCTGTCAGGCCAGCCTGAGGCTTATTGACAGAGATTAATGTATATACCTTTGCAGTGTACAATTTGATCAGGGATTAAACATACTGTTGATGTGCTCTAGAGTTAGACCTGGAGGGTGTTCATGGCACTGCACACTATGTTCCCTATTCAAAACACAAACCTAGAGATGCTAGTCTTTTGTGGATCATGGTGTATTTACTGCATTCTTTGCATGAGCGTCTTACTTGACTTCACAAAGGCTAACCTGTCTGACGAGCAAGCTACAGCTGAGGGAGCCATGCACTCCAAAATGCCAAGCACTGTGAGCGAGCATTGTCGAAAAGGTAATTACAGTACAATAACATTAGCGATTCCTCCAAATACTGTTATGATTGTTTGGCTGGATGCAGGCCATTAGGCAAAGCACCACTTGGAGCAATAAACATTTCAGGAACCATTCAACACCCAATCATTGTGTTTCCCGACTCGCTCCACGTTCCCCACCACTTGGGCCCGGCAGTCTGCTGAATGCGAATGACACTGAAAACTATTAGGTAATCTAACCACATACAACTTGAACGAACAATTTTACCCACACCCAAGAGTCATATAACTGCAAATTATTATACAACATCTAGCCAGGAGTGACAATGAATTTTCTCCACAATTCCAATGCAGCAAAACACACAGACTTTGAGAGTGACACACACCCCCACATCCCTGTGAAGACAGCCTAATTGGATTTAAAAAGGTAATGAGTAGGCATTCATTAGCGGGGTACGTGCTTCTGTTTAAACTGAATGGGTGTCACATTTCTGGCATGGCTGTGCAGTCACAAGCAGCCTGGGATTTGTATTTATTAGGGATCCCCTGAGCTACTTACATTAGTAACTTGTCATGTTTAACAAGTTCAATGGCGATAAACAGATTTATCGCATTCCAACTCTAAAGCCTTGTTCACACTGCAGGCCTTAATGCTCAAACCAGTTTAGTTTTTCAAATCCATTTTGGAATACTGACTGCCCAAACAGCAAGTTACAAGTGGCCAAGTTGTTCAGACAGCAGTCATTTTGCTGACATGGCTACGCTAGTTGTCATAGAAACAATAGGTGTGCACACAGTGGTGTAGGCTGATTGGTGGTGCTCATGCTTCCTATCACTCAGATGTTATGTAGCAAGCTAAGGAGACAATGCCTGCCATGGACGTTTACCAGTTGCTTTGAATGTTCAAAATCACGATTCCTTTTTGGCTAGCCATGACAATCAACTAGCTAGGTAGCCGTTTAGCTTTCTAGCACATTCACTCATTTGTAAATAAATAATCAAAAGCTAGCTAGCTACACAAGTTCTTGCCAAAACTGTCAGAGTAGCAAGCAACAAGATACACCATATAACAGTCTAAAACCACTTGAGGGCAAATAAATCAGATTTGACCATTCAGAAACAAGTCACATGGCCAGGAATCTGATTTGTATCTGATTTCAAACCACCTAAGAAGGTGAAATGTTGCTTGAAATATCTGATTCCATGTGCTTTTTGACTGTTCAGACTGCAGGAAAAAAAGAACAGATTTGAGTCAGATATGCAACAAAAAACTATTTGATTTGAGTCACTTCAAACTGCCAAAGTGAACAAGGCTTAACTGTGTCAAGGCCTGAGCAGTGTTTTTAGTTACATCCACACCATACTTGTGTGATTACATTGTGATCGAATGTGGCAACCTTAAAACTACTTAGGGTAGGGCAGTGCATGGTGTCAGTTTACCCACAATTTCAACATGCTAGAATTGCCCAGTTATGTATAACGTTGATATGGCATATCTTTATAGAACTAGCCTACCAGAGGAGACGGCAAAGTTGGCCCTAATTTTTATTTAGTGACAATGATCAATACATTATGATTGGGTAGCCTAAATGTACAGCAGTCAATAATCCCTTAATTCAATAAGACACCATTAGAGGTTATTTTCTCAAAACCAAGCAACTTATCATTCAGTAGCAGTCTTAAAACCCACAGCAGTTCATGTTACACGCTAAGCCATGCCCAACAACCATAAAATGCTTAGAGGCACATTGTATGCCCAAGTACTTATTACTGAAAAGGGGGCTTGTGCTATTTGAAGCCAACACAAAACACACTCCCACACCCAGGTACATTCAGTGCCTGTTTAAATTAAAAGGAATACTCAAGGCTGCAGTCAGTCAGTATTATTCACTGGGGATTTCCGATGGTACAGGTGGATGTTTGAGCAGGACTCACAGTTCTGAGGGATTGGGGAGAGTAATGTTGATTGTGTTCCCAAGAGGCTGGCAGGTACACTGTGTTCTCAGCCTGCCTCTCATTACCAGCATATCACATCCATTGAAAAACATTATTCCCCTCATGCAAATCCAGGTCCATTTCCCCTGAGAGTGGCTTGTCACTCAGTGAATGGATTTCAATGCAACCATTTTTCTCAGAACAATCTTTTAGCCATGTATAGCTGGAGATTGATGTGTTTTGTTCCTTGATGGATATAATGCCTGCCTCATATCTTAAGGATAGAAAATCCATCACCTTGCATGCCTGTCTGACTGCCTGCCAGGCTGTATTCACCATTCAAGTGTGAGATGATCTTCCCAGCACGCTATTACAGCTCACATGTAGTTCAGCGAAACAGAATCAAATTGTACAGTATGGGCAAGATGCGGAAGTGACGGTGCTATAGAGAATGGGTATGTCTGTATCATTGCATGAGTCCTCAGCTTTGACCTTGACTGTGCAGACATGGTCTTTGTTCATGCCTAGGCCTAATCTGGGGGAGGGGGGGGGGGGCCTAGCTGCTTCAAATGGAAACGCCATGGCAAGGCACCATATGACCTTTCAGAGCTCAGAGAGAGCAGTCAACCAGTCCAAACAACACAGGTTGAAATTAATATTGAGATGTACTCATGTATTACGGTGGGTCATCTTTTGTTTTGTTGGACTATGTTTTCCTTGATGAATGTCATGGATTCACATTACCTGGAATCTTCGATATTCATTTTGTATAGTATCACTACATAGCGTTTACATTCCCCTTATTCTGGTTGATGACACTCACCAGAACAATCCCCTAGGGGAATAATCAACTCTCAATAATGTTTTAGGGTGTCACCTTGCTGTGCATCATATATCCAACATAAACACTAGCAGCCTATCTGACATCAGCACTGCATCAGTCCCATGGTTTCTGAAGAGCCACTGTGCTTGAATAATGATAATGTGGTTGCAGTGTCAGCAACACAAAAATCAGCAGCTCATAAAATCAACACGGTCGTCCTCCTGAGTGGATGAACAAATAGTCTTGGCGAAACAAGTTGGAGAGCTCTGAGTATCGACAAGACATGCAAATGACAAAACGCAAAATACAGCTTGCTATAGACTACAGGTAATTCCAGAACAACTGCCAATCATGTTGGCTCCCTCCTATAATGCCTCAGGTAATTTTCAGTAGGTCTAATATTATAACAAAAAGCCTACAGTAGGCTGCAACACTATTGAACACTATTTTCCTGCACCAAAAGTGTTACTTCTGCCTACCTGTACGATATAAACGGTTAGGTCTATTTAATCTGAAATTGTGTTACATTTTGCACGCCCTGACTGGAGGGCAGCTGACAATATCAGCCTGTATATTGCAAAGCAAATCCGTTCTAATTGTCCTTCTCAGTTTATAAAACGATACAACAACGTTACAGCAACCGTGTAGCCTCGACTGTATGGGAAACGCAGCTACTGTTAAGGTTCTCAGACAGAATTGTCATGTGGACGACTCGGTCGTGCAAATGTTTGGAAATAAACACAAAATTACCTGGCCTTTTGTGACAGCGCCGTGTTGATTATAAAATAACCCCAGGAGCGATGAAAGCAGAACTTCAAACAGGGAGGGACCTACCTAAATTTGTCAAATAGAAACTCTCGTTTCAGTCCGTTTTGCAACTGTTTGGACTAATGATTACACCCGTGGTTACAGAGTATTGTTTTTGGTGGTGACTTCTAAATGTATCCGTCCAAAACGGAGAGGCTGAAACATTCGACCATGTATCACCTGGAAAGAAACTAACAGGATATTCAATGCAAAAAAAATCAAAATAAAAGACTGCGTGGATAACGAAACCAGACAAATCAAAACCACAGCTGACGAGCAGTATCGAATGACAGTTAAAGTAGCTGCATGAGGAAATCATGAAAACAATGTCTGAGGACTCCCTTGCAACTGAGCAACATCCCTTTCACCCGCCTCCAAACCGGTGGCTCACATACCACAAACCGAGGTTAAATCTGCATAATATTGTAAATATCCCAAGGTGATATGCCTACCTTGAAAATGCCTAGCAGCTCTACACAAAATCAGCTGCTCCGCGCGACGCACTGGAAGGACCCCATTTGTTAGCGAACGTTTTTGTTGAGTTATGAGCCTGCTTCTTCTTCTTCTTCTTCAAGGTTAATTGGGAGACTACACCCATAAAATGTATTACCCCCACCTACTGTACGGGGTAGTATGAGTGCACGTTCACTATCAAATGTTCACTCATCATCGGCCTACTTCTTCTTCAGTGGGGTTTATTGGCGGTTGGCGCTCCAACATTATGGTGCATTACCGCCACCTACCGTACTGGAATGTTGGCCAGAGACAGGGAGAAACTAAATCCTACCTTCCAACCCCGTTTCTCTTAAAAAAAGATTGGTTAGCCCATTACACATTTACATTTACAGCTACCAACAAGCTCAGAGACCGTTTCTATCTACAAGCCATCAGACTGCTGAACACTTCAAATGTACTGACCACCTGCACTGACTCTGCACCTTAGCACATATGTACTCACTCACACACACACCCACACACACGCGTACAGTTGAAGTCGGAAGTTTACATACACCTTAGCCAAATACATTTAAACTCTGTTTTTCACAATTCCTGACATTTAATCCTAGTAAAAATTCCCTGTCTTAGGTCAGTTAGGATCACCACTTTATTTTAAGAATGTGAAATGTCAGAATAAGGTAGAGTGAATTATTTATTTTCTGCTTTTATTTCTTTCATCACATTCCCAGTGGGTCAGAAGTTTACATTCACTCAATTAGTATTTCGTAGCATTGCCTTTAATTGTTTAACTTGGGTCAAACGTTTCGGGTAGCCTTCCACAAGCTTCCCACAATAAGTTGGGTGAATTTTGGCCCGTTCCTCCTGACAGAGCTGGTGTAACTGAGTCAGGTTTGCAAGCCTCCATGCTCGTACACACTTTTTCAGTTCTGCCCACACATTCTCTATAGGATTGAGGTCAGGGCTTTGTGATGGCCACTCCAATACCTTGACTTTGTTGTCCTTAAGCCATTTTGCCACAACTTTGGAAGTATGCTTGGGGTCATTGTCCATTTGGAAGACCCATTTGCGACCAAGCTTTAACTTCCTGACTGATGTCTTGAGATGTTGCTTCAATATATCCACATACTTTTCCTTCCTCATGATGCCATGTATTTTGTGAAGTGCACCAGTCCCTCCTGCAGCAAAGCACCCCCACAGCATGATGCTGCCACCCCCGTGCTTTACGGTAGGGATGGTGTTCTTCGGCTTGCAAGCTCCCCCTTTTTCCTCAAACCATAACGACGGTGATTATGGCCAAATAGTTCTATTTTTGTTTCATCAGACCAGAGGACATTTCTCCAAAAAGTACGATCTTTGTCCCCATGTGTAGTTGCAAACCGTAGTCTGGCTTTTTTATGGCGGTTTTGGAACAGTGGCTTCTTCCTTGCTGAGTGGCCTTTCAGGTTATGTCGATATAGGACTCGTTTTACTGTAGATATAGATACTTTATAACCTGTTTCCTGCAGCATCTTGACAAGGTCCTTTGCTGTTGTTCTGGGATTGATTTGCACTTTTCGCACCAAAGTACGTTTATCTCTAGGAGACAGAACGCGTCTCCTTCCTGAGCGGTATGACGGCTGCGTGGTCCCATGGTGTTTATACTTGCATACTATTGTTTGCACAGATGAACGCAGTACCTTCAGGCGTTTGGAAATTGCTCCCAAGGATGAACCAGACTTGTGGAGGTCTACAATTGTTTTTCTGAGGTCTTGGCTGATTTATTTTGATTTTCCCATGATATCAAGCAAAGAGGAATTGTGTTTGAAGGTAGGCCTTGAAATCCATCCACATGTACACCTCCAATTGACTCAGATTATGTCAATTAGCCTATCAGATTCTTCTAAAGCCATGACATAATTTTCTGGAATTTTCCAAGCTGTTTAAATGCACAGTCAACTTAGTGTATGTAAACTTCTGACCCACTGGAATTGTGATACAGTGAACTATCAGTGAAATAATCTGTCTGTAAACAATTGTTGGAAAAATTACTTGTGTCATGCACAAAGTAGATGTCCTAACCGACTTGCCAAAACTGTAGTTTGTTAACAAGAAATGTGTGGAGTGGTTGAAAAACGAGTTTTAATGACTCCAACCTAAGTGTATGTAAACTACGACTCAACTGTATATACACTACAAGTAAAATGTTTGGACACACCTACTCTTTCAAGGGTTTTTCTTAATTTTGACTATCTTCTACATTGTAGAATAATAGTGAGACATCACAACTATGAAATAACACATATGGAATCATGTAGTGTTAAACAAATCAAAATATATTTAATATTTGAGTTTCTTCAATTAGCCACCCTTTGCCTTGATGACAGCTTTGCACACTCTTGGCATTCTCTCAACCAGCTTCATGAGGTAGTCACCTGGAATGCATTTCAATTAACAGGTGTGCCTTCTTAAAAGTTAATTTGTGGAATTTCTTTCTTCTTAATGCATTTGAGGCAATCAGTTGTGTTGTGACAAGGTAGGGGGGTATACAGAATATAGCCCTATTTGGTAAAACACCAAGTCTATATTATGGCAAGAACAGCTCAAATAAGCAAAGAGAAATGAATCCATCATTACTTTAAGACATGAAGGTCAGTCAATACGAAAGTTTTTGAAAGCCAAGTTAACAAACAGATCACCGATCCCACCGTACCTTCTCCGCTATGCAATCCTGTTTCCGAGCTGGTCATGGGTGCACCTCAGCCACGCTCAAGGTCCTAAACAATATTATAACCGCGATTGATAATAGACAGTACTGTGCAGCCGTCTTCATCGACCTGGCCAAGGCTTTCGACTCTGTCAACCACCGCATTGTTATTGGCAGACTAAATAGCCTTGGTTTCTCAAATGACTGCCTCGCCTGGTTCACCAACTACTTCTCAGATAGAGTTCAATGTGTCAAATCGGAGGGCCTGTTGTCTGGACCTATGGCAGTCTCTATGGGGGTGCCACAGGGTTCAATTCTTGGGCCAACTCTTTTCTCTGTGTATATCAATGATGTCGCTCTTGCTGCTGGTGACTCTCAGATCCACCTCTACCATTTTGTATATATCCGGCCCTTCATTGGTCACTGTGTTAACAAACCTCCAAACGAGCTTCAAAGCCATACAACACTCCTTCCGTAGCCTCCAACTGCTCTTAAACACTAGTAAAACTAAATGCATGCACTTCAATCGAACGCTGCTGGCACCCGCCCACCCGACTAGAATCACTACTCTCAACGGGTCTGACCTAGAGTATGTGGACAACTACAAATACCTAGGTGTCTGGTTAGACTGTAAACTCTCCTTCCAGACTCACATTAAGCATCTCCAATCCAAAGTGAAATCTAGAATCGGCTTCCTATTTCGCAACAAAGCCTCCTTCACTCATGCTGCCAAACATGCCCTCGTAAAACGGACTATCCTACCGATCCTTGACTTCGGCGATGTCATTTACAAAATAGCCTCCAACACTCTACTCAGCAAATTGGATGTAGTCTATCACAGTGCCATCCGTTTTGTCACCAAATCCCCATATACTACCCACCACTGTGACCTGTACGCTCTTGTTGGCTGGTCCTCACTACATATTCGTCGCCAAACCCTGCTGGGCAAATCTCCGCCTTATCTTAGCTCCATCAGGTATATCTCACTGGTCATCCCCAAAGCCAACACCTCCTTTGGCCGCCATTCCTTCCAGTTCTCTGCTGCCAATGACTGGAACGAACTGCAAACATATCTGAAGCTGGAGACGCTTATCTTCCTCACTAACTTTAAGCATCAGTTGTCAGAGCACCTTACCGATCACTGCACCTGTACGCAGACCTTCTAAAATTAGCCCACTCAACTACCTCATCCCCAAATTGTTATTTATTTTGCTCATTTGCACCCCAGTATCTGTAACGATCCCGGCAGTCTGAGTCGGGTCCTGTCTGTGTACTAGTCTTTCTGCTCGTGATCTCCAGTTTCCCGAGGGTTCTGGACGCTCCTGCCTGGTTGCCGGGCACACGTTGCTAGGCGGGAGCTCTCTTGATTTCCGCACCTGCATCCCATCAGCAATCTGCACACCTGGTCCTGATCATCACCCTTCTTAGGCTCTGGCCTAACATCCATTCCCTGCCGGATCGTTAGCCATGAACAGTATGTTTATCAGCGGATCTAGTCTTAGAGCTTAGAGCATTAGTTTTGTTGTTTTGCACCTTGTTTGCTTGTTGTATGCTTACCTCCGTTTTGTTCTCCCTGCAGTCACTCGTCCGGAACCTTCACCCAACCTCTGCCTGATGGTCGGCGGCTGCCGAGCCATCATTGGACCAACTACTGCACCCTCAACAACTCATCCACGCCGCCCGCTCTGTTCCCTGGATTATTCAGCTGCACTCGTGGATCAGTTAAATAAACACTCACCTTTGACACCACTTACCTTGTCCTGGTCTGCTTCTGGGTTCTGGCTTAGTAAACCGTGACAGAACGATCCGGCCAGTAATGAACCCAGCGGACCTGGACTCTGTTCGCCATGCCATTACCCATCAGGAGAAGAGAGCTCCCGCCTAGCAACGTTGCCCGGCAACCAGGCAGGGAGCGTTCCAGAACCCTCGGGAAACTGGAGATCACGAGCAGAAAGACTAGTACACAGACAGGACCCGACTCAGACTGCCGGGATCGTTACAGTATCTCTATTTGCACATCATCTTTTGCACATCTATCATTCCAGTGTTAATACTAATTGTAAATATTTTGCACTATGGCCTATTTATTGCCTTACCTCCATAACTTGCTACATTTGCACACACTGTATATATATTTTCTGTGGTATTTTTGACTTTATGTTTTGTTTTACCCCATATGTAACTCTGTGTTGTTGTTTTTATTGCACTGCTTTGCTTTATCTTGGCCAGGTCGCAGTTGTAAATGAGAACTTGTTCTCAACTGGCTTACCTGGTTAAATAAAGGTTAAAAAAAAATATATATATATATATATATATATATATACGAAAATATTGAAAAAACATCAAGAGCTATGATGAAACTGGCTCTCATGAGGACCGCCACAGGAATGGAAGACCCAGAGTTACCTCTGCTGCAGAGGAAAAGTTCATTAGAGTTACCAACCTCAGAAATTGCAGCCCAAATAAATATTTCACAGAGTTCAAGTCACAGACACATCTCAACATCAACTGTTCAGAGGAGACTGTGTGAATCAGGCCTTCATGGTCGAATTGCTGCAAATAAACCACTACTAAAGGACACCTATAAGAAGAAGAGACTTGCTAGGGCCAACAAACATGAGAAATGGACATTAGACTTTTGGAAAATGTGTCCTTTGGTCTGGAGTCCAAATTTGAGATTTTTGGTTCCAACCTCTGCGTCTATGTGAGATGCGGTGGGGGTGAACGGATGATCTCTGCATGTGTACAGTCGTGGTCAAAAGTTTTGAGAATGACACAAATACTAATTTTCACAAAGTCTTCTGCCTCAGTTTTGATGATGGCAATTTGCATATACTCCAGAATGTCATGAAGAGTGATCAGATGAATTGCAATTAATTGCAAAGTCCCTCTTTGAAACTGAACATAATCCCCAAAAAACATTTCCACTGCATTTCAGCCCTGCCACAAAAGGACCAGCAGCCATCATGTCAGTGATTCTCTCGTTAAAACAGGTGAGAGTGTTGATGAGGACAAGGCTGGAGATCACTCTGTCATGCTGATTGAGTTAGAATAACAGACTGGAAGCTTTAAAAGGAGGGTGGTGCTTGAAATCATTGTTCTTCCTCTGTTAACCATGGTTACCTGCAAGGAAACATGTTCCGTCATCATTGCTTTGCACAAAAAGGGCTTCACAGGCAAGGATATTGCTGCTAGTAAGATTGCACCTATATCAACCATTGTTGTGAAGAAGGCGTCAGGGCGCCCAAGAAAGTCCAGCAAGCGCCAGGACCGTCTCCTAAAGTTGATTCAGCTGCGGGATCGGGGCACCACCAGTGCAGAGCTTGCTCAGGAATGGCAGCAGGCAGGTGTGAGTGCATCTGCACGCACAGTGAGGCGAAGACTTTTGGAGGATGGCCTGGTGTCAAGAAGGGCAGCAAAGAAGCCACTTCTCTCCAGGAAAAACATCAGGCACAGACTGATATTCTGCAAAAGGTACAGGGATTGGACTGCTGAGGACTGGGGTAAAGTCATTTTCTCTGATGAATCCCCTTTCCGATTGTTTGAGGCATCCGGAAAACACCTTGTCCGGAGAAGACAAGGTGAGCGCTACCATCAGTCCTGTGTCATGCCAACAGTAAAGCATCCTGAGACCATTCATGTGTGGGGTTGCTTCTCAGCCAAGGGAGTGGGCTCACTCACATTTTTGCCTAAGAACACAGCCATGAATAAAGAATGGTACCAACACATCCTCCGAGAGCAACTTCTCCCAACCATCCAAGAACAGTTTGACGATCAATGCCTTTTCCAGCATTATGGAGCACCTTGCCATAAGGCAAAAGTGATAACTAAGTGGCTCGGGAACAAAACATCGACATTTTGGGTCCATGACCAGGAAACTCCCCAGACCTTAATCCCATTGAGAACTTGTGGTCGATCCTCAACAGGCAGGTGGACAAAAAAAAACACACAAATTCTGACAAACTCCAAGCATTGATTATGCAAGAATGGGCTGCCACCAGTCAGGATGTGGCCCAGAAGTTAATTGACAGCATGCCAGGGCGGATTGCAGAGGTCTTGAAAAAGAAGGGTCAGCTCTGCAAATATTGACTCTTTGACATTTATGGAATGCTTGTAATTATACTTCAGTATACCATAGTAACATCTGACAAAAATATCTCATAACACTGAATCAGCGAACTTTGTGAAGACCAATACCTGTGTCATTCTCAAAACGTTTAACCACGACTGTAGTTCCAACTGTAAAGCATGAAGGAGGAGGTGTTATGGTGTGGTGGTGCTTTGCTGGTGACACTGTCTGTGATTTATTTAGAATTCAAGGCACACTTAACCAGCATGACTACCACAGCATTCTGCAGCGATACGCCATCCCATCTAGTTTGGGCTTAGTGGGACTATCATTTGTTTTTCAACAGGACAATGACCCAACACAACTCCAGGCAGTGTAAGTGTTATTTTACCAAGAAGGAGAGTGATGGAGTGCTGAATCAGATGACCTGGCCTCCACAATCCCCCGAACTCAACCCAATTGAGATGATTTGGGATGAGTCGAACGGCAGAGTGAAGGAAAAGGAGCCAACAAGTGCTCAGCATATGTGGGAGCTCCTTCAAGACTTTTGGAAAAGCATTCCAGGTAAAGCTGGTTGAGGGAATGCCAAGAGTGTGCAAAGCTGTCATCAAGGCAAAGGGTGGCTATTTGAAGAATCTCAAATATAAAACATATTTGATTTGTTTAACACTTTTTTGGTTACTACATGATTCCATATTTATTATTTCATAGTTTTGATGTCTTCACTATTATTCTACAATGTAGAAAATAGTAAAACATTTAGAAAAACCCTGGCATGAGTAGGTGTGTCCAAACTTTTGACTGGTACTGTATATATATATATATATATATATATATATATATATATATATATATATATATATATATATATATATATATATATTTCCTGAGTTTTCTTATATCTCTTAGATTTAGGACAGACTCTTCAAAACATTGTTTCTTATGATTTTCTTTTTGACTGCCCTTTTTGCCCTCAGAACAGCCTCAATTCGTCAGAGCATGGACTCTACAAGGTGTCGAAAGCGTTTCAAGGTGATGCTGGCCCATGTTGACTCCAATGCTTCCCACAGCTGTGTCAAGTTGGCTGGATGTCCTTTGGGTGACGGACCATTCTTGGTACACACGAGAAACTGTTGAACATAAAAAAACCAGCAACGTTGTAGTTCTTGACACAAACCGGTGCGCCTGGCACCTACTACCATATCCCTTTCAAAGGCACTTAAATATTTTGTCTTGCACATTCACCCTCTGAATGGCACACATATACAATCTATGTCGCAATTGTCTCCAGGCTTAAAAATCCTTCTTTAACCTGTCTCCTTCCCCTTCATCTACACTGATTGAAGTGGATTTAACAAGTGACATCAATAAGGGATCATTGCTTTCACCTGGATTCACCTGGTCAGTCTACATCATGGAAAGAGCAGGTGTTGTTAATGTTTTGTACACTCAGTGTTAATGTGTATTGAAAGGGGAGGCTAATGTGTGTTTTTGTGCATTCATGGACAGGTGTGGGCATGTTGTGTTGTGGCGTGTATCGGGTGTGGTGGTTGTGTTGTTTTTGTGATGTGTTTATACGTTTATAGATGTGTTGGGTATCATTTCAAACATTTAACAAAAAGGTTTTTAAATATAGTATATGTCGCTACAAATAGTGAAAAAAATACTCTACAACTAAAGCAACTGTTGAAGGTCAACATCGTTAACAACATGAGTGAGAAAGATGCAAGGAGCACCAGAGGGAGAGACAACAAGAAAGAGTCTGACTCAGCTGGCTTACTGCATGAGCTGAAGAGGATTAACGACAAAATAGACAGTATGAGTTTAAGCTTAGAGAAACAGCTGAACAGTAAAGTTGACAGTCTGCAAGTGACCCTAGAAAAATGTATCTGTGCAAACAGAGACAAGCTTAAGACAGAGATTGAAAGAAAAGCCAAAGAAATCCAAGATAACTTAGACTTGGATATAGGGCATCTAGCAGCAAGAATAGACAATATGGAAGCCAAAATGACCGGCACAAACCCAAATCCATTAACTAAATTCGACCCTGAGGTGTCCATCATTATAGCAGGCCTACCGTTCGAAGAGGGAGAGGATGCAATGGCGAGAGCGAGGGTACTTCTGACAGAGGGGATCCAGTGTGACTCCGATGCCTGTGCTAGTAGCGGGCGGAGCGGATGCGGGCGAGGGGCCAGGACCCAGGCGTAGGCGTGATCAAGCTGGAACTGCGCGCTGTCCAGGAGAAAGTGGCTGTTATTTGGCAAAAAACAAATGCTGAAGAGCAACGAAAAGGTTCAGCAGAGTCTATTTACAATCGGCAAAGTCACACACGGAACGACTCATTAATCTGAACTTCAGAACTCTTCTGCGGCCTGGAAGAACTTCTACATCCCTGGAAGTGGGCGAGTGATGCAACAGCCTTCATCTGGTCCTGATGATGGTAGCAGGGACCAGTAGTTGTGGAGGAGGGATAGCGAAGAGGACTGAGACTCACCTGCCCAGCCAATAAGTGCCGACCAGTTTACTCTTGTTCACTGGAACGTTAATGGTTGGACAGCTTTGAACTGTGAGCTAAGACAATTGATGTTAGTTTCACTGAATCCTGACATATCCCTGAATGAGACACATCTAACAGTTCCGCATTCAATTGAAATGGACGGGTACACTTGGTTTGTACATAATAGGAAAATGCATGTAAGAGCACCTAAAGGATCTGGTGGAGTAAATGTGACTGACAAATCAGTGGATGGCATACTGGGACTGACATTTGAGCATCGAGTATCGGAATATTGTTTTGTTATTTTCTCCTGTAATTTGCCTCCTGAGGGCTCTACATGGAGACGTGACTCTCATTCTTTCTTTAGCCACCTGCTGGCTCAAATGTATATTTTTTATGCGGTTGATGCTATTTAACTCTGTGGAGATTTAAATAGCCATATTGCTGGTTTGGAAGATTCAGTGGCGACGTGTCGTTCAGGGCAGGTGGGGAATGTTCTTTTGGCATTAATACATGTCACATATCAGTTTGCAAACAATATTTACAAAAATATTGAGTTAATAAATCCGCATACAAACATTTCAGCCTAAATCAGTGCTTTATGTGGTGGTGGGGCAGCCAGCGGAAATACAGAGCGTAGGGGTTGGTAATGTTCTCTAGTTGCGCCGTGATTGGCTCAGTGTTCTGTCACTCATGGGGACACTACGTCACCGCAAAATCTACGGGGAGAAAATTCAAGACCCTTGGGTGCTGCCATAGAGTTACATTAGAAGTGCCCATCCAAGAAGGCTCAAGGTCATTGGCCAAGATAAAATGACATCAAATCACGTTATATCTACAGCAGCTTTGATTGGACTGATCATGTCAACATCATACTTTTAAAATCTTAGCTAGCAAGCTAGCAGTCATCATCATGAATCAAGTCGACAATCTACTGGCAAATCCATTTCAATCCTTGTCATATGAAAATAAATTAGAAATAAAACCTCTCTGTGCTCATCGGCCACTGGACATAAACATTACACAACAAGTCGGAAATTGCAAATTCAACAATGAGTAGTTTGGAAGGAAGCGGTGCTAGCATCGCAAAGTAATCACTATTTTGCTTCCCCTGCCTGCTATTCAGTGGAGGGTGCACGGTCCAAGTCTGGGTTTAAGGATTTAAAACATCTGTCTGAAAGGGTCTCAAAACATGAGAACTGTGCATCACATATAGACAACGCTTTTAAACTGGGATTACTGGGGAAATTAAACGTTGTGGCTCAGCTAGACACCACATATAGATGAGCCATCGACCTTCACGACCTTCACAACCAACAAATGGAGGAAAATAGGTATGTCGTTTGCCAGAATTATAGCATATATTAAATTGTGTGGCAATTGTGAGTCAGCACTGTGGGGCCATGACGAGTCGGCATACTCCTTGAACCCAGGCGTTTTCAGGTGTATTTTTGAGACCATGTGTGAAGGAAATTACAGGCTACAAAGGCATTATGATGACCAACCAATTTTTAAGGGTACATCAAGCACGATCCAAAACAAACTTTTGGATTGTATGTATGAAGTGTACAGAGAAGCTATTGCTAAGGAAGTGTCTGAGACTTTTGCGTCTGTACAAGCAGACAAGACCACTGACTTCTCCTGTAAATCACAGATGGTAATAGTGCTAAGTTACATGGGCACCACACGGACATACGAACTTGGAAGAGGCTACCACCAAACATTTCGCTCCCTGCTTTTACACAACCATCTGGATTTTAGCGATTTTATTACCGTTCTGGTTAACGATTGTATCACCGTTATGGTTTTGTTTTCGCCCAATGGTTATTTTATAATCTATTGTCGCCCTGGATGTCTGCCTAGTTGAGGGCCTCTCTTCGGCCTCCTATTACAGTTGAAGTTGGAAGTTTACATACACCTTAGACAAATACATTTAAACTCAGTTTTTCATAATTCCTGACATTTAATCCTAGTAAATATTCCCTGTTTTAGGTCAGTTAGGATCACCACTTTATTTTAAGAATGTGAAATGTCAGAATAAGACTAGAGAGAATGATTTATTTCAGCTTTTATTTCTTTCATCACATTCCCAGTGGGTCAGAAGTTTACATACACTCAATTAGTATTTGGTAGCATTGCCTTTAAATCCCCAAGCTTCCCACAATAAATTGGGTGAATTTTGGCCCATTCCTCCTGACAGAGCTGGTGTAATGAGTCAGGTTTGTTGGCCTCCTTGCTCGCACACACCTTTTCAGTTCTGCCCACACATTTCATATAGGATAGAGGTCAGGGCTTTGTGATGGCCACTCCAGTACCTTGACTTTGTTGTCCTTAAGCCATTTTGCCACAACTTTGGTTATTGTCCATTTGGAAGACCCATTTGCGACCAAGCTTTAACTTCCTGACTGATATCTTGAGGTGTTGCTTCAATATATCCACATAATTTTCCTTCCTCATGATGCCATCTATTTTGTGAAGTGCACCTGTCCCTCCTGCAGCAAAGCACCCCCACAGCATGATGCTGCCACCCCCATGCTTCGCGGTTGGGATGGTGTTCTTTGGCTTGCAAGCTCCCCAATTTTCCTCCAAACGTAACAATGGTCATTATAGCTAAACAGTTCTATTTTTGTTTCATCAGACCAGAGGACATTTCTCCAAAGAGTACGATCTTTGTCCCCATGTGCAGTTGCAAACCGTAGTCTGGATTTTTTATGGTGGTTTTGGAGCAGTGGCTTCTTCCTTGCTGATCGGCCTTTCAGGTTATGTCGATATAGGACTCGTTTTACTGTGGATATAAATACTTTTGTACCTGTTTCCTCCAGCATCTTCACAAGGTCCTATGCTGTTGTTCTGGGATTGATTTGCACTTTACGCACCAAAGTACGTTCATCTCTAGGAGACAGAACACGTCTCCTTCCTGAGCGGTATGACAGCTGCGTGGTCCCATGGCGTTTATACTTGCGTACTATTGTTTGTACAGATGAGTGTGGTACCTTCAGGCGTTTGGAAATTGCTCCCAAGGATGAACCAGACTTGTGGAGGTCTACCATTTTTTTTTCTGAGGTCTTGGCTGATTTCTTTTGATTTTCCCATGATGTCAAGCAAAGATGCACTGAGTTTGAAGGTAGGCCTTGAAATACATCCACAGGTATACCTCCAATTGACTCAAATTATGTCAATTAGCCTATCAGAAGCTTCTAAAGCCATGACATAATTTTCTGGAATTTTCCAAGCTGTTTAAAGGCACAGTCAATTTAGTGCATGTAATCTTCTGACCCATTGGAATTGTGATACAGTGAATTATAAGTGAAATAATCTGTCTGTAAACAATTGTTGGAAAAATTACTTGTGTCATGCACAAAGTAGATGTCCTAACTGACTTGCCAAAACTATAGTTTGTTAACAAGAAATGTGTGGAGTGGTTGAAAAATGAGTGTTAATGACTCCAACCTAAGTGTATGTAAACTTCCGACTCCAACTGTACCTGCTGCACTGTTCCCCGCCTGCCGTGGTGTGTCTCTCCCAGTCTGGTACAGGTGCCCCCGCCACTCTCTCTCTCTCTCTCTCTCTCTCTCTCCAGAGCTTTGCTCGCCTACATCAAACGCATAAACCGCAAACCTGACCTGATCTGCTGTTGGACTATATGATTAGTGATTCTTGCTATGTTTGTATTATTATTTAGGAACGCTTTTATTTGAAGTCGTAGCTCATTTAATATGAGTCTTTAGCGTTGTGTTGGCTACATATCTTAGATTGTTCTGTTAACTTTGTATGTGCTGTGTTTTCTCTCATGTTAATTGATAGGGCTATAAACCAACATGCTGCTGTTTTGCATTTTGCTGTTGTCTACGCTTGGCTTTTACAATGTTGGCGATACTTTTAGAGCCCGTTGCTCTGTGAATGAGGAAATATATGACTGTTTCTCCCTCGTGTCTTGGGAGAAACCACACGCTTACTCTGTAAATGCGCGATAATTCTGCACATTTCTCCCGAACAACATGGGAGAAATCGGACTCTTGCGCTTACATGTTAGAACTGTTCTCTTGGTACTTAAGCATGTCTCTGGACTTTACACATCTCCTGAAATATGTGGCGTTAAAGACTCCGGTGACTGTGGATTATTGTTCAAGTGCTGTCTGTAAATCCAAATGTTGTAACCCTCGATCTAGACTTACCATTATCTTTTTGCTTCTACTGTCTGGAAATGTGCAATCTAACCCAGGTCCTGACATGTTTACCCCTGCCGAATTAAGGAGTCAGACTGGCCTGAAGATTCTGCATATGAATGTAAGAAGTCTTCTGCCGAAGCTTGATTTTGTCAAGAATCCCAGACTTTGATGACAAAGTAATTGAGAAGTTTGCCCACAAGGACCGCCGTGCCAACTTCCTGTTCAAGTGAGCACAACAATGGTGATTCCATAAATATGTCTAGTATGCTGCTGCATAAGTGATGTAATATGCCAGGGAGATGTGTATACTGTAGCTAAGTAATACTACGTGTATGTTGTGTAGTAAGCAGTTAGTAGCCCATGTGCCTCACCCTAAGAATGTGGTCCCTTTCCCCCCTTAGAACTTAGCCCAATGTTCTGACATAGTTGTGCACATGTAGCCTATAGCCTGTTTTAGATAAATGTCATCATCGAATATTGTAACAGCTTTCATTGGCTGCTTATGTGCCCCCGTTATTTATCCTACGGTTCTGACTTGGTGTGCAGGGAGAATACTGTAAGAACGGCCCATGTTCTGAATTATGTCGCTGTCCATTTCAAAAGTGCTGAACAAATTGGCCGCATATAGGCTACATCCGTCTCAGCTCGCTCATGTCTTAATCGAAATGAAGGCTTGCCTCTTAACCGCTTATCGTCATATATGCCATAGTTTGTATATCTGCATTGTTGTATTGCTTATATAGGTCTATCTCATTAGTATCTTATTAATAATTGTAGGCAATGTTAGAATGATGCGTTTTATTGTTTTTCTTACTCTGTTTGTTATAATTAGCTCTGGTGCTTTACTTCACGAGGAGGGTGGTAAGTTACAGACCCAACACAATTATATTATAGTATCCCCTCCTCGTAACCATGTTTGCCAGTGACAGTGTAGTGTATTAAGATTATGACGTTGTTAATGTTTTTAAGTGGAACCGGAGAGGATGTTTATTTTAGTGTCAGAAGGAATGGTTTTAGTGTGACACCCCGGATAGGACAGAGAAGTCTGTGTGTTGTAGACAGGGGATTGGACAGTAGAGGGAGCCACCCATATCTTGGGAAGATTATATATACTGGGTAAAAACGACGAAGAGGTTAGAGCGGCCATTGCAATCTGGGACGTCGTTCTCCGGGTGATCTTGACACCTGTAAACTCATGCTGAAAGCTTGTGATATGAATAAAACTTATGATCAAAGGTTCAGTATGAGCGGACTCCTTTGTTACAGCAATGACTAGCAACATTTTACTCGACACAACAACAGTCTCTTCCAATTCAAATATTTTTGTTCAACACAAAGTTCAGTAATAGACCCATGTAATTCAAGTTCATATTGCGAGGGTTGTTTTGTTTGCGCAATGCGCTGTCAGTGCATATGTATATTGTCTATAAAAGTGGATCCTGGTGATTGTATTGTCCTTCCTTTTTAGACCACATAGGAATAATACAATACTTCAAATGGTAGGCTAAACGCTGCGTCTGGTTCTCTCTCTCTCTCTCTCTCTTTCTCTCTCTGTGGTGACTTAAAGAAGAGTAAAGTTAAGGCCTCAACATCTTGCTGAATTTATCTGAACTAATATCTATCTGAATTCCTGTCGCTGTCCATTTCGAAATCGCTGAACTAATAGGCCTACCTCATCGCAGTGTGCTTGCACTTGCTTATATTTAAGAGCTACTTGTTAATTATATAAGAACAAACATTGTGAATTTAATGAACATAAATGTAATAATGTTTGAGTATGGTTCAAAAGTCAAAACTCATGTCGACATTCATTATTATTGAAGGAGAATGCGGTTCTTATCCAGTTACACAAATCCACAAGGAGTCAGTAGAAACCATATATATTTAAGCAAGTCAGCCATAAACTCCACTCTCGGGACAGCTTTATGTAGACCCTAAAAGTTTGTGGGCACCGTTTGTCACTGTTATAGTAGATTTCATGTATTGTTTAGAGTTGTGTAGTGGCTTCGCTGGCATGCATCTAAAAAAAAAGATTTGTTTGACCCACCAAGATTGACATGCTAAAATCGCCACTGGGAAGACTGTATTAATGATGGCGGTAATGTTACACCCAGGTCCAATTTAGACACTTTATTAAACCTTACTGGAATTCCTAAAGGATTCTAAATGCTGTATTCTAAATGGAGGAATATCCCCTGAGAAAGATACGTTCACATCAATCTCCACAATAGGGAAAGCAGTTGTTGATTACATCATTACCCCCATGACTGTTTAAATACATGTTTTGAGTTGAATGATTTTTACTCCTAATGAGTTGGCAGAAAGTGTGGGAGTTGACTGTATCCCTTTAATTGGAGATCGCTGTAGAATACCTGAGAATTTTGTGTTGAGTCTGACATTTCAGGCTGGGGTTCAATCTTATCAGAATGAAGACCCAGAAACTTGAAGTACACCAGAAACCTCACATTCATACTGATATTGTTTTTGGGAAATGGGAAAGAGATTTTCAGGCGTTAACAGCCCTTCTGTGTTTGATTTGGATTTTATAAATAGTCGTAAATCTCTGCTTGATTTAGCTTTTGGTATATTTGGCATTTTTATACATATTATGTATTTCCACTGAAGAAAGCAATAATTAATCAACACACTACTGTAAGTAAATGGACACTACCATGTTCCCACAGGGGACCAGTATGAAAAATAAAAATAATTATGCACTCACTAACTGTAAGTCACTCTGGATAAGAGCGTCTGCTAAATGACAAAAATGTAAATGTAAATGTAAATGTTATAAAACGGAAATTGCTCTCTGTAAAGAAATGGTGAGAAATGCTCAGTCTGAAGCCATTTGGCTATTGGTTTCACAGCCCTATAATAATGTTACAAGTTATATCAGCTTAAAAAATGGTTATTTACAACCTCTGGGGTATAACATGTTGGGCAAAGTGGTACAGGAGAGTCTGACATATAACCCCTAAATTGAGTTCAGTCTTCACCAATGAGAACCAAGAGGGGCCTAGCCTCGTCCTTCATGACTGGGAAAGGCCTCGATTCTAGGCCGTAGAAAATGCTACATCCATCTCATTAGATCAGAACAGGATGGATCAACAGTGATTCATATTACTGGTTTGCATCCTAAAAAAAGGATAGTTGTGTTTTGCTGCATAACTAGTGGCGACCCGTCATTCAAGGCAGGTGGGGCAAAGCCTGTTAAACTAAAAAGATATATGTACACTACCAGTCAAACATTTGGACACACCTACTCATTCAAGGGTTTTTCTTTATTTGTACTATTTTTTACATTGTAGAATAATAGTGAAAACATAAATTCTATGAAATAACACATACTGTATGTAGTAACCAAAAAAAGTGTTAAACAAAGATTCTTCAAATAGCCACCCTTTGCATTGATGACAGCTTTGCACACTCTTGGCATTCTGTCAACCAGCTTGATGAGGTAGTCACCTGGAATGCATTTCAATTAACAGGTGTGCCTTGCTAAAAGTTAATTTGTGGAATTTCTTTCCTTCTTAATGCGTTTGAACCAATCAGTTGTGTTGTAACAAGGTAGGGGGGGTATACAGAAGATAGCTCTATTTGGTAAAAGACCAAGTCCATATTATGGCAAGAACAGCTCAAATAAGCAAAGAGAAACGACAGTCCATCGTTACATTAAGACATGAAGGTCAGTCAATACGAAAATGTTCAAAAACCATCAAGCTCTATGATGAAACTGGCTCTCATGAGGACCGCCACAGGAATGGAAGACCCAGAGTTACCTTTCTGCTGCAGAGGATAAGTTCATTAGAGTTACCAGCCTCAGAAATTGCAGCCCAAATCAATGCTTCACAGAGTTCAAGTCCCAGAAACATCTCAACATCAACTATTCAGAGGAGACTGTGTGAATCAGGCCTTCATGGTCGAATTGCTGCAAAGAAACCACTACTAAAGGACACCAATAAGAAGAAGAGTCCTGCTTGGGCCAAGAAACCAGATCAATGGACATTAGACCGGTGGAAATGTGTCCTTTGGTCTGGAGTCCAAATTGGAGATTTTTGGTTCCAACCACCGTGTCTTTGTGAAACGCGGTGTGGGTGAACGGATGATCTCTGCATGTGTAGTTCCCACCGTAAAGCATGGAGGAGGAGGTGTTACGGTGTGGGGGTGCTTTGCTGGTGACACTGTCTGTGATTTATTTAGAATTCAAGGCACACTTAACCAGCATGGCTATCACAGCATTCTGCAGCAATACTCCATCACAACTGGTTTGGGCTTAGTGTGACTATCATTTGTTTTTCAACAGGACAATGACCCAACACACCTCCAGGCTGTGTAAGAGCTATTTTACCAAGAAGGAGAGTGATGGAGTGCTGCATCAGATAACCTGGCCTCCACAATCCCCCGACCTCAACCCAATTGAGATGATTTGGGATAAGTCGGACGGCAGAGTGAAGGAAAAGCAGCCAACAACTGCCCAGCATATGTGGGAACTCCTTCAACACTGTTGGAAAAGCATTCCAGGTGAAGCCGGTTGAGAGAATGCCAAGAGTGTGCAAAGCTGTTATCAAGGCAAAGGGTGGCTATTTGAAGAATCTCAAATATAAAATATATTTGTTTAATACTTTTTTGTTTACTACATGATTCCATATGTGTTATTTCATAGGTTTGATGTCTTAACTATTATTCTCTATGTAGAAAATAGTAAAAATAAAGAAAAACCCTTGAATGAGTAGGTGTGTCCAAACTTTTGACTGGTACTGTATATATAAAAAATACAAAATTGTTGTGCCTGTTATTTTGGCATTAATATGTGTCACATATCAATTTGCAAACAATGTAAAACAAAAAAAATAATTGAGTTAATAAAGCCACATACAACATGGTGTCTTTTTTGCTTTCATGAGTAAGGCAGCTCCAAAATGCAGGTGTTTCAGCCTAGCTCAGTGCTTTCTGTGGTGGTGGGGCAGCCAGTGGAAAATACGGAGCGTAGGGGTTGGTAATGTTCTCTAGTTGCGCCGTGATTGGCTGAGTGTTCTGTCACTCATGGGGACACTACGTCACGGCAAAATCTACGGGGAGAGCTCATATATTCAAGACCCTTGGGTGCTTCCATAGAGTTACATTATAAGTGCCCATCCAAGAAGGATCAAGGTCATTGGCCACAGATAAAATGATGTCAAATTATATCTACCGTAGCTTTGATTGGACTGATCATGTCAACATCAGACTTAGCTAGCAAGCTAGCAGTCATCATCATGAATCAAGTCGACAATCTACTGGCAAATCCTTTTCAGTCCTTGTCATATGAAGAGAAATTATGAAGAGAAATTATAGATAAAACGTATCGGTGCTCATGGGCCATTGCCCATAAACATTACACAACAAGTTGGAAATCGCAAATTCAACAATGAGTGGTTTGGAAGAAATCAGTGGCTAACTGCAAGCATTGCAAAGCAATCACTAGTCTGATATTCAGTGGTGGAGTGGATGTGTGGTCCAAGTCTGGGTTTAATGGTCTCTTTTCCAAGTTTAAAAGGATAAACATTCAACTTTGGCCATGCTGTCAATCCAGCATGACTTCTGCCGCGTTCAAAACAACTGGAAACTCGGAACTAGGAAATCTCAGACTTCAGTGAGTTCAAGACAACTGGCAACTCGGAAACAAACGAGCTCCCACTGGGAAAATAAGTTTTGAACGGTCATCCAACTCAGAATTCCAAGTCGGGAACTCTGGCCTCTTTCTAGAGCTCCGACCTGAAGATCACTGACCTCATGATTCGACCTTGTTCCCAGTTGTCTTGAAAGAACCATACATCCAGAGAATGCCAGACTTTGATGACAAAGTTTGATGACAAAATTTGCCCACGAAGGACCGCTGCGCCACAGCAAATGTCTTGTATGCTGCTGCATAAATGATGTAATATGCCAGGGAGAAAGTAATACTAAGTGTATGATTTGTAGTAAGCTGTTAGTAGCCCATGTGCCTCACCCTAATAATTTGGTTCCTTTTCCCCTCATAACTTAGCCTACTGTTCTGACTTGGTGGTGCACATGTAGCCTATAGCCTGTTTTAGAGAAACGTAATCATTGAATATTGTAAGAACTTTCATTGTCTGCTTATATGCCCCCTTTATTTATCCTACGGTTCTGACTTGGTGTACAGGGAGAATACTGTAAGAACGGCCCATGTTCTGAATTCTGTCGCTGTACATTTCAAAAGTGCTGAACAAATAGCTTGGCTACGTCCGTCCTAGCTCGCTCATTAATGTATTAATCAAAATCACGGATTGCCTCTTATCCGCTTGTCGTCCCCTTATGCCATAGTTTGTACATCTCACTTGTCAGTAGAAAGCACATTTGTTTAAGCAAGTCAGCCATATCAGCTATATATTTTTTAAAGGCAGTAAATTAAGCTGAATTAACTGTTTCGCTGCCAGACAAGGCTCCGCTGATAGCCAGGTGTAGCAGTAGTAAGGTGTTGGGACTCTGCTGTTGGGACAGCTTTATGTAGGCCCTAACAGTTTGTGGGCACCGTTTGTCACCATTATAGTGCAATTAATGTATTGTTTAGTGTTGTGTTGTGGCTTTGCTGGCATTCATAAACATTTATTTTTTTCAGTTTGCCCCACCAAGTGTGCATAACACACATTATTTGTCTACCCATATGATGTGGATCATTGTCAGGTTATTTGATATATAAGCTTCAGTAACAAAAGAACACCATGGTTGTAATAACACTTTAAACAGGTCGTTTGTAAATGTGTAGAATGTGTTTGTTTTGGGTCCACATTGTTAAGTTAACTTATGTAAATTAGACAGTCACAGAGGATTTTCTTCTGAATAACTGGTCAGGGCATAGCACTTTCCATTCAGCTTCCGTCAACTTTTATGCAAGGCTTGATCCCACCTGTATTGACTACTTCTATCCATCACGCCCATATATCAATGTAATTACGCCCAACACAAAGTTGAAAAACAGAATGCTTCCCACCACTAGATCACATAACTAGACGTGAGCTTGACGTGAT
This sequence comes from Coregonus clupeaformis, assembly GCF_020615455.1. Classification (NCBI taxonomy): domain Eukaryota; kingdom Metazoa; phylum Chordata; class Actinopteri; order Salmoniformes; family Salmonidae; genus Coregonus; species Coregonus clupeaformis. Next base: position 22,186,942 of record NC_059216.1, on the reverse strand, counting down.
CCCAACGCTGCCACCAGTGTAGCGGAAGAAAGTGAAAGCTGCAACAGGGACTCTAACCAGGGCTCATACATGGCAAAGTGAGCTCTAATGGCCTTTGCCATGAAAGCCTAGTGAGCAGAGGCATTAGGCCAACAATGCTGGCATATGCCTTGTTACAATAGCCTAAGAGTATAACATGATTGACACGACCGTAATAATCATCATGAAACAGCCTTGGAAGTGCCATAAGTGTAAGCCAACATAATTCATTATTTTAGATTAACCTGCATTGATATGGGTTAATTGATCATAGCCCAGACTCATTTTAGTTGTAAATACCATTCAGTAGCACCAGGGAAATTTAAACCAAGCAGAATTTTTTTGCAGGTCTTCTGTTTCCCCACATTTATTGATAAATTAATTTCCCATCATGAAAATGTATCCCCATTCCCCATTCAAATACCTTCATCGATACAACAAAAAAAACAGACAAATACAGCTTTTTACTCCAATCTGACAACCCTCATAAAATCCGACATAGCACCAGTATTCCAAAGTATTAAGCAAAAACAAGCATAGAAAACAGCATTGGCATTAATAAAAATAAACGTAAGGCTACTATTATATTATAAGTATTTCGGTAACAACCTGGTTGATTAACAATATTGGGTTGTTAACACTTTGGGTTTTTTATATAAATAAATGTGGGACACAAAAAAAGGCAGTGTAGAACACCATTGCCCAAAATGCATTGCTCCAATAACTTTCAAAAGATCTTCAATGAAAGCAAAAAAATTACAAAAGGTGTGGGACTGTCCCACTCCTTTAAAAAATACCTTTAAGAAATAATAATAATAGGCTTGTATAATATAATGATCATACTGTATGATGAAGATATAGGCTAGGCCTAATAATATGCAATTTAGCGGTGGGAGGACTTTAACATTAACACATTGGTGCGGCAAAGTGCCAGATTCTTGAATGATAATGACCAAATCATTATCGCATGATTAAAGAGACAAGGTTGGCGCTAATTGCAGGAGTGGGGATGGTGAAATCAGCTGTTCAACAAGCTGTTCAATTAGCTGTCAATCAACTGATGGCCCAAATGAGCTCATCAACTCAGCCAGGGAAACATAAACAGTAGGCTATTATCGGTTTTCACATCTTTCATTATGTGACAATGGATAGGCTAATGCATGGCCTACAGAATGTATTGGAATATAATCAAAAAACAAGGGGCCTATTGCAACCATCGACGTCACTAGATTATCTCCAGCTGATGTCTCGTTAAACCATCAATATGTTCTAAATTCACACGCACAGCTGATCTCAATTGCAACCATTATTGGTCACCTCATTACCTCATTACCTCATCACCTCATTACCTCATTACCGCCCTCTGGTTGGTATTATCATCGGAACAACGTAGTCCTTTTTGAACAGACTAAGGACGATTTATCTATTTGACAATCATTCCATACAATTGAATAAAAGTTTATCCTCGCTTACCACAGCAAACCTTCAGTGGCAATTTACCCAACACTTTGTATGAATGGAAACTAATGTTGGTGTAGCCTACTGTTATAATTTTATTTGTTTCCTATTTATGTTATCCATTAAATACAACTATAAAAATAAAAACACTGACAAGTACAGACAAAAAGTGTAGCAGTAACTGATTATAATGTGTGGATCACCACTCTAGCCGCATGTCAGCTTTGCTCCACACATATTTTCCTCCTCTCTTTAGGAACATCTTCTCGTCAAAGCCACTGAACTGAATGGCCTCCTCCACGCCAACATCAAGGATGGACTTGGATGGATCCTTCCTCCCCGCTCTGCAATCCAGGAAACGCATCTAAAAAAAAAGCACATCAAAACTTCTAATTCATAAGCGTTTAGAAAAGGTATAATCATTTATAAAGCATTTATAAGCATTTATAAAGGCTTATTCATTAAAGTTATTATGAAGTGTTACCAACGGGTCAGAAAAGAGCATCTTGAACATGGTGGTCCTTATCAAAATATCACTACTATGAAACCTCATATCTAATACTAAGATAAATATCTGCAAATCCACATCTCCTTTCACCCATCTCAAAGCCTGTAAATACACTCTGATTGAAGATTGAAGCCATAGACTACTCTGGGACTTAATATGGGAAGGTGCATGTCTATACATCTCAATCGATGAGAGCATTTAGATGGCTGTTCAATAGTTCTGATGGATGAGGACTGATGGATGAGGACTGATGGATGAGGACTGTCTACTTTAAACGGCATGCTAAGACTTGGAATGTAGAATGCGTATCATGTAAAATAACAGATTGATGAAAAGGACTTACATATTCATCCAGGATGAGGTAGGAATCTCTCATCTGACAAGATAAGACAACAAGGAAACATGTTAATGTCACAACTATTCTGTATTATGTACAATATTGTCACGGACTAATGTTTTTTTGTGTGGACAATATTGCATAGGTCTGATATACAGTGCACTCGGAAAGTATTCAGACCCCTTGACTTTTTCCACATTTTGTTACGTTACAGCCTTATTCTAAAATTGATTGAATATGTTTATTATTAATCTACACACAATACCCCATAATGACAAAGTAA
>NC_059216.1:22171838-22179338 GCF_020615455.1 Coregonus clupeaformis | reverse complement strand
TAAACAATACATTAAATCTACTATAACAGTGACAAACGGTGCCCACAAACTTTTAGGGTCTACATAAAGCTGTCCCGAGAGTGGAGTTTATGGCTGACTTGCTTAAATATATATGGTTTCTACTGACTCCTTGTGGATTTGTGTAACTGGATAAGAACCGCATTCTCCTTCAATAATAATGAATGTCGACATGAGTTTTGAGTTTTGAACCATACACAAACATTATTACATTTATGTTCAGTAAATTCACAATGTTTGTTCTTATATAATTAACACGTAGCTCTTAAATATAAGCAAGTGCAAGCACACTGCGATGAGGTAGGCCTATTCGTTCAGCAATTTCGAAATGGACAGCGACAGGAATTCAGATAGATATTAGTTCAGATAAATTCAGCAAGATGTTGAGGCCTTAACTTTACTCTTTTTTAAGTCACCACAGAGAGAGAAAGAGAGAGAGAGAGAGAGAACCAGACGCAGCGTTTAGCCTACCATTTGAAGTATTGTATTATTCCTATGTGGTCTAAAAAGGAAGGACAATAGAATCACGAGGATCCACTTTTATAGACAATATACAGACGCACACATATCCTGACCCCCACAACACACACACGCGCACATGCACACGCGCAAGCACGCACACACTGCGTGTACAGACACAGACACACACACACAGTTTGTCAGGTCCGCTCGGTCTTAAGTCTGACCCATCAAACATTTAACAATCATTTACCATCCCTTGGGGAACCAGCTGATGAGGAAAGAACAAGTGATTAGTTGCTGAGCTGGTCTGCTCCATTAAGCTGGTCTAAACGCACTGCTACTAGTCAGACTGGTCGATGGCAACTTTCATTCATTCTCCCCACTGACATCATGGGCTTCATCCCAAATGGCACCCTATTCCCTACATAGTGCACTACTTTTGAGCAGGGCCCATAGGGCCCATAGGGCTCTGGTCAAACGTAGTGGACTATATAGGGAATAGGATGCCATTTGGGATGAATTCTTTCCACATGGGCTCACCAGATGTTCAACCAGCAGTCGTTATCCTCAAGGAAGACCGCTGTTGATCACTGTTGACAGTCTGGACTCTGGGACTCAGTCCATCACCTGTCCATACCCCTTTCATAATGATTTTGTGTTGTCAGTTAAAAAATATATATATTCTAGACCATCGTTCTTACTATTGCTCAATGTCCACTAGGGCTGCCATATGTTTTGGTACTTATTGTGTGAAATATATTACATTGTATGGATGGACTAGGCAAAGGCATAGCAATTTGCAGTCTAAAATTGACATACAAGTCTAGAAAACCACTGTGACCATCATTTTATAGCATTACTTATCCTAAGGGCCCTGAGTGTTTCATTTTTCCTGGTAGAGTCATGAGATCAGGAAAAACAATTAATTTGGTGTACCATCTCAAAAGTACTGCTGACCCAGTTTGTAAGTGCTGTGGTAATTTGTGGGACATACTGTAGTTGCCTATTCTCTTTGTCTGCAGAGTGGAGGAGGCTTGCCACCAGATTGAGGGCTTTGCCTGCGTCACTGTGGATGCCAGTCCTTCTGCAGACCAAGTGCTCCAACAAGTGCTGCTTTAAATTAGGGACAAATGCCACTTCTGAACAGCTCCTCTCCTCCTCTCACGGTCTTGCCCCAGGTGGCTGCTGTTACGTTGTGTTCCACTAGGTGGTAGTAGAGTGCCATTGATTTGACACAGGGCAGGGCTAGTGAGAAAAGAGCAGGGTGTAGACCAGGGATCTCCAACCCTGTTCCTGGAGGAGTACCCTCCTGTAGGTTTTCGCTCCAATCCCAGTTGTAACTAACCTGATTCAGCTTATCAACTAGCTAATTAGTAGAATCAGGTGCGCTTGATTAGGGTTGGAGTGAAAACCTACAGGATGGTAGATCTCCAGGAACAGAGTTGAAGAACCCTGGTGTAGAGTGTATGGACTGTGGATACGCCTCATATGGAAAAGGGCCAGAAATACACACTCTCACACACACAAGCATGCATGCACACAGTAGCACACAGTGTCTTTCAAACACGCACACACACACGCACATGCACGCACGCACACACACACACACAAAGAGCCAAGACCCCGACCAGAGTGTCACAACATGTCCTATTCTGTCCGACTGCCATCAGTGAGATGAGGAGGAACGTTATTATGAATGCCCTTGTGATCCGTCAGCAGCGATACTTAGGGATAGGCAGCCAGATTGCCCGCAGTGGCCTGAAATTCAGGAAATGAAAGGGAGGGTTTGTATATTCATCAATCACTTCTATTTCATTTAAACAGGCCGGCACAGCTAGTTCTGTATTTTCCTTTTGAAGTATCTATATGGACCCAGGAATTAAAACACAGACAGCCATCTCTCCCGCTCTCTCTCTCTCTCTCTCTCTCTCTCTCTCTCTCTCTCTCTCTCTCTCTCTCTCTCTCTCTGCTCTCTCTCTCTCTCCTGTCTCTCTCTCTCTCTCTCTCTCTCTCTCTCTCTCTCTCTCTCTCTCTCTCTCTCTCTCTCTCTCTCTCTCTCTCCCTCACTATCACCCATGCACACACCCACCCACACTTAAACATATACAGGTACATTAACTCATTTATATAGTAGGAAGCTGTATTTGGCCGGTGATGGGAAGATTAATTAGAGGTTTTAGTAATTATGAGCTTGGCAAGGCTATGTGCCGGAGAAGACAGAGTGACCCATCTCTTTTACAGTGATGCATCAGCAGAGAGGCAACGGCTGTGGACCTTATTCATATGGCAATTAATGGAGCACTCTATATCAATATCATTCCTTGCTCCCGCACTGCTCAAGCCACATGCATGGGCCTCTTCTTCCAATTACTGCAATTCACTGTTTTCAGTGGCCTGAGAGGTTCTATAATTTGGAATATTAACATTAGGAATATTTTGTATCATATATCCATGGAATTATGTTGTTTGTTGAAATTATTCAAGTAAGCCAAGGATGTCTGGTATAGGCCAAAACAATTGGTTTTACATGGAGTGAAAATTGAATTTCTTTGGCTAAAATCTCTGATGAGCTGAGAACTGTATCAGCATCCATACATTTTATATATGGTACGGTTTCCAGTTATTTACTGTAAGTCTGACTAAAAGTTTCTTGAATTTAAGCAGTTACTCAGAGAAAAAGCTCTTCATAGACATTCCTTTTAAATCTAAAATGTAAAATTTAGCAACACAGTGTCTCAAGAGTACACTAAAGTTATGTTGTAGGAAAGCAGAGTGACTGGTGCCAGTAATGCCACGGGCCAATCTCTACTTTGGCATCATGTATCATAGGCTTGAGGCAGAACGTTCAAGTTATGTGGTACTAGCACGATGTCTAACATGTTTCTTAGACAGTTGTGATAATGTCTTGTCATTCTTCACTGCATAACATTTCAGAGTGATGTAACTAAATGTTCTACCCTAAGGCTGAATTAAGTCCCACAGATGTAGGATCTATATTTGAGGCAGTTTACTACAACAGGAGAATAATCCTGCAGAAACAGGACATTTGAATTATTATATGGATTATAATTAACATACATTTTGGTAGGGGTTGATACATGTTTCATAAGGGAATTAAAGTCTGACATTTCAAAGTGGAAATTACAAACTTCAGAAGCCTTTTTAAACCTCAAATACAGGTTTAAAAAATCCTTAAATACAGTAAAAAAAATGTCCTGCATTGCATGACAGTTCCCCTGCAACTGGGTGATCAAATTAAGATCCTACATCTGCACACAAACACATACATCGTACATGCATTGAAAACACAGTACAGTAGTCGTTATGGCAGGTGTAGTTTACGACTGTTTTACTAATGAAGATTTTAAACAGTAAACAAATTATGATCCACTTTAACTCGGTATACCAAAGTAACCATACCGCTCGATGCTCAATTATGAACTGTTATTTTTATTAGTTGAAGGCCTGGTACTTTGTCAAGGTGAACATAGTCTTTTGCCAAATGGGCCAAACCAATTGCCCATTCTTTCCTCTGCAATATTGACATACCAGTCCCGGAAATGAACATAAATGAGGGCTGACACATGTCAGCAATAAGTGCAAACAATCCAAACAAGATGACACTATAACACAAAAGTCCCACTTTTGTTTGAGAAAGAAGTTAAGAACTAAATTCAAGGGGACATTATCAGTCCATAAAGGTAGCACACTGAAGGGTCAAGATCAAGGTAAAGCTCAGTGCCCACCTTCTGGACAAAGGAAGGAGAGGTATGTCTGAGAAGAACAGGTATAGCCCAGCATTGCCCTTACCTCACCCTGCAGGGAGGCCCTTTCCACTACACTACTCCCTTCAATATTTAATCTGCACAACAGAGACTCAGCCGGAGTAAAATCTCCCTGAAATAATGAAAGATCCAGGCGGGACGCAGCAGCCCTGGTCCCATTCTAAGTAATAGATCAAATGAAAGCTGTCCCTCAGAACATGAATAATGAGTGTGGTGTGGAGAGGAGGGATGGGGGCAGCAGGGCTTGGAGGGGAGTGGGAGGACATGGGGGTGGTAGTAGGGGAGGGAGAGGGGGGAGTCTGGTGCCCTGGCATGGACCCTTCCACTGGGCGTGACTTGGCTGCCAGATGAAGCGGTATGGAGACTGAGTCGTGGGGTGGTGATGGTGGTGGGGCCGAGTTGGCCCATGCAGACAGGCAGGGATGGGCTCTGTCTGTCTGGGTAAGGTGGAAGGGAGGCTGGGACGGGGAGGGGGGACTCCTTCGGTGGTTCCACAATCCTCCAGCTCTCCTCAGACTCCTCCAGCTGGCAGGTAGGCCCTGCCTCCCCCTTCTCTCTCCAACTCCTCCCCCACTCTGCCCTCTGAACACTGTAAGTGGCTTTGGATAAAAGCGTCTGCTAAATGGCATATTATTATTATTATTATTAACACAGTGGGAGGGTGGTAGCAGCCGCTACTCCCCCAGCACCAACAGGATCAGTGGGGGACAGCTCCTCCAAACTTCAGGCTTCAATAGGGAGAGGAAAACAGTGAAGCGGTGGATCAAGGGACAGTGTTTTGACATTGACTGAAGGATAGAAATAAGTGTGTCTTGATATTGTACTGTAAATCACAAAATTGTATTTTTTTTATGGGGGTAGATCAGCTTAATATTGCAGATAGATTGTAACTTCTATCAATGTAATTGTCTGCATCACTTCCAATCCTCCATGTTTTTAGATATATACTCCCCTTTATTACTTTTCAACCCCGCCATCCTTTCCCTACTTGGGGTAAATTAGTGAACAACAATGCCCAGGCCTCTACTTCCAGCCTATACTTACTATCTACACCTTATGGACACAGTCAATTTTACAATAATTATATTTTATTTGTTTTTTTTAGTTTTTGCTCCTGAACTTCTTCTACTCTCAATCTCTCCGATCATTTTCATGATGTCCATCCGGTTTGCTTCTATATGCCATATCTTTCTAACAGTACTCTTTCCCAAAAGCTCCCAACATACAACCTATATACTTATTATGGACACAGTATGCTTACATTATTAGTTATCTTGTTATTATTTGTTGTTATTTGTTATTAGTCCCATCCTTCAACTCCATTCAATACCTCCCATCTATCTCTTAACACCATCCATATAGGATTTCTATTTGCCATATATATTTCAATGTACTGTGATGTTTTACAAAAGTTCTGAACCTTTCTATTATCATTGCTTCTACTTATTGTGAATTAAAAATAAACATTTTTGCTAAAAGTATTATTATATTATTGATCGATTGACTATGACTTTTCAGATCACCCAGTAATGCTATCTGCAAGGTTAGCTCCAGGTAAATATTGCAATCCTTTAGCCATTCCTGGACCTGTGTCCAAAAACAAGCTACAAATGGACAGAACCGAAACAAATGATCTAATGATTCTGTCTCTTCACAGCAAAATCTGCAGAGCTGGGAAGATTGTAACCCCCATATAAATAACATTCTATTGGTAGCAAGAATTTTAGATAATAATTTAAATTGAAAGATTCTAATTTTTGAATCCGGTGTCGTTTTTGCATGTCAGTTCATAAACACTATGCCATGGGATCGGTACGTCAAAAATCTCTTCCCAACTATTTTGCAATCTATATGGGATGGCTGTCAATCCTTTGGTCCTTAAGTGAAACTGATATGCTTTTTTATTTATCACAGTTTTCCTTAACCAATTATGTTCTTTAATGCAAGGCCGACAGACAAGTTCCTTACTTTCTCCCCCTTCCACTTTCCTCTTCCACTTTTGCGGTAAGGCTGCAATTATTTGGTTGTAATTTTGGGTAGAGCAGACATTTCCATATGTTTTTGTTAGCTGCATGTGCGACATAACTCCACCAGTCCTACCGATAATATCATTTACGATGATTATACCTTTTTTAAACATTCTGTCAAAAAAGAAAGGTTTTTTGTCAATCAGTATATTTGAATTTAACCACAATATTTGTTGCATTTATTTGTTCTGTCGTTTCTGGAGGATTCAATTGAAATTGCAACCAACTTTCTATGGCTTGTTTTAGAAATAGTGATATTTGGGAGATGATTTCCTTTTCAAATAACTGAAAATGAGTTGTTGTAATCTGAATAAATGGAAAATGGCCTTACTTGAACATTGGGTGAGACAATCTTACTAATTTGCTTGAGAACCAGTTCGGATTTAAGTATAACTTTTGTATGACTGAAGCTTTTAGTGATAGGTCTAATGCTTTAATATTTAATAATATCTGTCCTCCGAATTCATATTCGTTATATAAATAGGCCCTTTTAATTTTGTCTGGCTTGCTGTTCCAAATAAAATTGAATATTTTTTTCTCATATAATTTAAAAAACTGTTCGCTAGGCGTAGGCAAGACCATAAGCAAATAGGTAAACTGGGATAATACTAAAGAGTTAATCAGGGTGATTTTTCCACAAATTGACAGGTATTTTCCTTTCCATAGTAGTAAGATCTTATCTATTTTTGCTAAGTTTCTATTAAAATGTATTGAAGTGAGATCATTTATTTCCTTTGGGATATATATTCCGAGTATATCCACATCACCATCAGACCATTTTATTGGTAAACTACATGGTAATGTTAAATTTTTATTTTTTAGTGATCCAATACGTAATATAGTACATTTGTCATAATTTGGTTGTAATCCAGAGAGGTTAGAAAATGTATCTAGATCCTCTATGAGGCTGTGGAGGGATTCTAGTTGTCGATTTAAAAGAAAACATGAATCATCAGCGTACAATGACACCTTTGTTTTTAAGCCCTGGATTTCTAATCCTCTGATATTATTATTGGATCTGATTTTAATAGCTAACATCTCGATGGCCACAATAAATAGATATGCCGATAGTGGACAACCTTGTTTCACTCCTCTTGACAGTTTAAAACTTTCTGAGAAATAGCCATTATTTACTATTTTACACCAACGGTTACTATACATGATTTTGACCCATTTTATAAGAGATTCTCCAACATTTAAATGCTCCA
>NC_059216.1:22144338-22164338 GCF_020615455.1 Coregonus clupeaformis | reverse complement strand
GGTAAGCTTGGCTTCTCATATGGTGTTGAGTAAAGCTTAAACCATGTATTTAGATCGTAGGTAGGTAGTTTATTTAGGTAGTTATTGTAGGTTTCCGTAGGCAATTATTGTAGGTAAGTATTGTTTACGTATTGTTTAAGTATTGTTACGGCGGAGCCCGGCGAAGCACGAGGCTAGCTAGCTAGCGGGTAGCTACTGGTAACGTTTATTGGTTATTATCTGTTTAGTGCAATGGTGGAGAGTGGTTTCCAATGTTAATGTGCTAGCTAATGTGCTAGCTAGCTAGCCAACGTTTAATTTTTTTGCTGCGTTATGAAAGGAACTTGACACGGACATGAATGATCTGTTTTGTGTGTTAACACACTCTTGGTATGCTAGCTAGCTAGCGGGTAGCTACTGGTAACGTTTATTGGTAATTATCTGTTTAGTGCAACGGTGGAGAGTTGTTTCCAATGTTAATGTGCTAGCTAACCAACGCTTAATTTTTTTGCTGCGTTACGAAAGAAACTAGACACGGACATGAATTATCTGTTTAGTGTGTTAACACACTCTTGGTGGTTTGTTGTAACCAAGTATTGGTGCTAAACTGTGTGTTATTGGATGCTAGCATGCTAGTTAGCTATGGCGTCATAGCTAGGCATCGTGGGCTGTTGTGGTTAGTTACTGTGGGTTGGCATTGTTGTTCGGGCGGTGCCGGGGGTAGCACGAAGCTAGCTAGCTAGCCGTTCTTCAAACAAGGTCAACACAGTGGCCATTGCTAGCTAGCCAACAGACACGGACACGAATTATCTGCTTAGTGTGTTAACACACTATTGGTGGTTTGTTGTGACCAAGTGTTGGCGCTAAACTGTGCGTTTTTGGATGCAAGTGTTGGTGCTAAACTGTGTGTTTTTGGATGCTAGCATGCTAGTTAGCTATGGTGTCATAGTTAGCTAGCTGAATAAAGTGGGTTGAGTCTATTCCTTTAAACATTGAACCGCTGTGGTTCACAACAATTCTGATTTCTAAAGGTGGAAGTTGGTAGAGTTTTTGTTCGGGTGGTTCAGTGAAACAATTATAGTTGTTAGAAGTAGAAGTTTTTGGTGAGGGAGGCCCTGCTCTCTACTGTCCCAGATGTTTAGTTCATTTCATTCCGATCTCCTCTGCATTATTGTAGCCATTTGCCACAGCCTGTCAACTATGCCTCTGCCTATCCCTGTTCTCTCCTCTCTGCACAGGCTACACAAACGCCCCACACCGCCGTGGCTGCTGCCTCTCTAACCTGGTGGTCCCTGCACGCACCCCACACCTGGAGTTCCAGGTCTCAGGCAGCCTCTGGAACTGCCGTTCTGCTGCCAACAAAGCTGACTTCATCCCAGCCTATGCTAATCTCCAGTCCCTCGACTTCCTGGCGCTGACGGAAACATGGATTACCACTGAAAACACTGCTACTCCTACTGCTCTCTCCTCGTCTGACCATGTGTTCTCGCATACCCCGAGAGCATCTGGTCAGAGGGGTGGTGGCACAGGAATCCTCATCTCTCCCAAGTGGACATTCTCAATTTTTCCCCTAACCCATCTGTCTATCTCCTCATTTGAATTCCATGCTGTCACAGTCACTAGCCCATTTAAGCTTAATATCCTTGTCATCTATCGCCCTCCAGGTTCCCTTTGGAGAGTTCATCAATGAGCTTGACGCCTTGATAAGTTCCTTTCCTGAGGATGGCTCACCCCTCACAGTTTTGGGGGATTTCAACCTCCCTATGTCCACATTTGACTCATTTCTCTCTGCCTCCTTCTTTCCACTTCTCTCCTCTTTTGACCTCACCCTCTCACCGTCCCCCCTACTCACAAGGCAGGCAATACGCTTGACCTCATCTTTACTAGATGCTGCTCTTCTACTAATCTCACTGCAACTCCCCTCCATGTCTCCGACCACTACTTTGTTTCCTTTTCTCTCTCGCTCTCCTCCCACACTACTCACTCTGCCCCTACACAGATGGTAATGCGCCGCCGCAACCTTCGCTCTCTCTCTCCCACTACTCTCTCCTCTTCCATCCTATCATCTCTTCCCTCTGCTCAATCCTTCTCCCTCCAATCTCCTGATTCTGCCTCCTCAACCCTCCTCTCCTCCCTTTCTGCATCCTTTGACTCTCTGTGTCCCCTATCCTCCCGGTCGGCTCGGTCCTCCCCTCCAGCTCCGTGGCTTGATGACTCATTGCGAGCTCACAGAACAGAGCTCCGGGCAGCGGAGCGGAAATGGAAGAAAACTAAACTCCCTGCCGACCTGGCATCTTTTCACTCCCTCCTCTCTACATTTTCTTCATCTGTTTCTGCTGCTAAGGCCACTTTCTACCACTCTAAATTCCAAGCATCTGCCTCTAACCCTAGGAAGCTCTTTTGCCACATTTTCCTCCCTCCTGAATCCTCCCCCCGCCCCCCTCCTCTCTCTCTGTGGATGACTTCGTCAACCACTTTGAAAAGAAGATTGACGACATTCGATCCTCGTTTGTTAAGTCTAATGACACTGCTGGTCCTACTCACACTGCCCTACCCTATGCTTTGACTTCTTTCTCCCCTCTCTCTCCAGATAAAATCCTGCGACTTGTGACTGCAGGCCGCCCAACAACCTGCCCGCTTGACCCCATCCCTCCTCTCTTCTCCAGACCATCTCCGGTGACCTTCTCCCCTACCTCACCTCGCTGATCAACTCATCCTTGACCGCTGGCCATGTCCCTTCCGTCTTCAAGAGAGCGAGAGTTGCTCCCCTTCTCAAGAAACCAACACTCGATCCCACTGATGTCAACAACTACAGACCAGTATCCCTTCTTTCTTTTCTTTCCAAAACTATTGAGTGTGCCGTCTTTAGCCAACTCTCTTGCTATCTCTCTCAGAATGACCTTCTTGATCCAAACCAGTCAGGTTTCAGGACTGGTCATTCAACTGAGACTGCTCTTCTCTGTGTCACGGAGGCTCTCCGCACTGCTAAAGCTAACTCTCTCTCCTCTGCTCTTGTCCTTCTAGACCTGTCTGCTGCCTTTGATTCTGTGAACCATCAGATCCTCCTCTCCACCCTCTCCGAGCTGGGCATCTCCGGCGCGGCTCACTCCTGGATTGCGTCCTACCTGACCGGTCGCTCCTACCAAGTGGCGTGGCGAGAAGCTGTCTCCGCACCACGTGCTCTCACCACTGGTGTCCCCCAGGGCTCAGTTCTTAGGCCCTCTCCTTTTCTCCCTATACACCAAGTCACTTGGCTCTGTCATATCCTCACATGGCCTCTCCTATCATTGCTACGCTGACGATACACAACTAATCTTCTCCTTTCCCCTTCTGATAACCAGGTGGCGAATCGCATCTCTGCATGTCTGGCAGACATATCAGTATGGATGACGGATCACCACCTCAAGCTGAACCCTGGCAAGACGGAGCTGCTCTTCCTCCCGGGGAAGGACTGCCCGTTCCATGATCTCGCCATCACGGTTGACAACTCCGCTGTGTCCTCCTCCCAGAGTGCGAAGAGCCTAGGCGTGACCCTGGACAACACCCTGTCGTTCTCCGCCAACATCAAGGCGGTGACCCGCTCCTGCAGGTTCATGCTCTACAACATTCAGAGAGTACGACCCTGCCTTACACAGGAAGCGGCACAGGTCCTAATCCAGGCACTTGTCATCTCCCCGTCTGGACTACTGCAACTCGCTGTTGGCTGGCCTCCCTGCCTGTGCCATTAAACCCCTACAACTCATCCAGAATGCCGCAGCCCGTCTGGTGTTCAACCTTCCCAAGTTCTCTCACGTCACCCCCTCCTCCGCACACTCCACTGGCTTCCAGTTGAAGCTCGCATCCGCTACAAGACCATGGTGCTTGCCTATGGAGCAGTGAGGGGAACGGCACCTCTGTACCTTGGGCTCTGATCAGTCCCTACACCCAAACGAGGGCATTGCGTTCATCCACCTCTGGCCTACTGGCTCCCCTTCCTCTGCGGAAGCATAGTTCCCGCTCAGCCCAGTCAAAACTGTTCGCTGCTCTGGCACCCCAATGGTGGAACAAGCTCCCTCACGACGCCAGGACAGCGGAGTCACTCACCACCTTCCGGAGACATTTGAAACCCCACCTCTTTAAGGAAAAAGTAATCCTTCTACCCCCCAAAAAAAAATTTGTAAAGTGGTTATCCCACTGGCTATAGGGTGAACGCACCAATTGGTGAGTCGCTCTGGATAAGAGCGTCTGCTAAATGACGTAAATGTGCCCTTGAGCAAGGCACTTAACCCTAATTGCTCCTGTAAGTCGCTCTGGATAAGAGCGTCTGCTAAATGACTAAAATGCAAATGTAAAATGAGTAGTTGTTATGATACTGTAGGGTAGAGTATTTGTTATGATAGTTTAGGTAGAGTAGTTGTTATGATACTGTAGGGTTAGAGTAGTTGTTATGATACTGTAGGTAGAGTAGTTGTTATTATACTGTAGGGTAGAGTAGGTGTTATGATACTGTAGGGTAGAGTAGTGGTTGTGATACTGTAGGGTTTTAGTAGTTGTTATGATACTATAGGGTAGAGTAGTTGTTATGATACTGTAGGGTAGAGTAGTTGTTAAGATACTGTAGGTAGAGTAGTTGTTATGATACTGTAGCGTTTTAGTAGTTGTTATGATACTGTAGGGTAGAGTAGTTGTTATGATACTGTAGGTAGAGTAGTTGTTATGATACTGTAGGGTAGAGTAGTTGTTATGATACTGTAGGATAGAGTACTTGTTATGATACTGTAGGCAGAGTAGTTGTTATGATACTGAAGGGTAGAGTAGTTGTTAAGATACTGTAGGTAGAGTAGTTGTTATGATACTGTAGGGATTTAGTAGTTGTTATGATACTATAGGGTAGAGTAGTTGTTATGATACTGTAGGTAGAGTAGTTGTTATGATACTGTAGGTAGAGTAGTTGTTTTGATACTGTAGGGTAGAGTAGTTGTTATGATACTCTAGGGTAGAGTAGTTGTTATGATACTGTAGGGTAGAGTAGTTGTTATGATACTGTAGGGTAGAGTACTTGTTATGATACTGTAGGGTAGAGTAGTTGTTATGATACTGTAGGGTAGAGTAGTTGTTATGATATTGTAGGGTAGAGTAGTTGTTAAGATACTGTAGGTAGAGTAGTTGTTATGATACTCTAGGTAGAGTAGTTGTTATGATACTGTAGGGTAGAGTAGTTGTTATGATACTGTAGGGTAGAGTAGTTGTTATGATATTGTAGGTAGAGTAGTTGCTATGATACTCTAGGTAGAGGAGTTGTTATGATACTGTAGGGTAGAGTAGTTGTTATGATACTCTAGGGTAGAGTAGTTGTTATGATACTGTAGGATTAGAGTAGTTGTTATGATACTGTAGGGTAGAGTAGTTGTTATGATACTGTAGGGTAGAGTAGTTGTTATTATAGTTTAGGTAGAGTAGTTGTTATGATGCTGTAGTGTAGAGTATTTGTTATGATACTGTAGGGTAGAGTATTTGTTATGATAGTTTAGGTAGAGTAGTTGTTATGATACTGTAGGGTTAGAGTAGTTGTTATGATACTGTAGGGTAGAGTAGTTGTTATAAATACTTTAGGATAGAGTAGTTGTTATGATACTGTAGGTAGAGTAGTTGTTATTATACTGTAGGGTAGAGTAGGTGTTATGATACTGTAGGGTAGAGTAGTTGTTATGATACTGTAGGGTTTTAGTAGTTGTTATGATACTATAGGGTAGAGTAGTTGTTATGATACTGTCGGTTAGAGTAGTTGTTATGATACTGTAGGGTAGAGTAGTTGTTATGATACTGTAGGGTAGAGTAGTTGTTATGATACTCTAGGTAGAGTAGTTGTTATGATACTGTCGGTTAGAGTAGTTGATATGATACTGTAGGGTAGAGTAGTTGTTATGATACTCTAGGTAAAGTAGTTGTTATGATACTCTAGGTAGAGAAGTTGTTATGATACTGTAGGGTAGAGTAGTTGTTATGATACTATAGGGTAGAGTAGTTGTTATGATACTCTAGGTAGAGTAGTTGTTATGATACTCTAGGTAGAGAAGTTGTTATGATACTGTAGGTAGAGTAGTTGTTATTATACTGTAGGGTAGAGTAGTTGTTATGATACTCTAGGGAAGAGTAGTTGTTATGATACTGTAGGGTAGAGTAGTTGTTATGATACTGTAGGTAGAGTAGTTGTTATTATAGTTTAGGTAGAGTAGTTGTTATGATGCTTTAGTGTAGAGTAGTTGTTATGATACTGTAGGGTAGAGTATTTGTTATGATAGTTTAGGTAGAGTAGTTGTTATGATACTGTAGGGTTAGAGTAGTTGTTATGATACTGTAGGTAGAGTAGATGTTATTATACTGTAGGGTAGAGTAGGTGTTATGATACTGTAGGGTAGAGTAGTTGTTGTGATACTGTAGGGTTTAGAGTAGTTGTTATGATACTGTAGGGTAGAGTAGTTGTTATGATACTGTAGGTTAGAGTAGTTGTTAAGATACTGTAGGTAGAGTAGTTGTTATGATACTATAGCGTTTTAGTAGTTGTTATGATACTGTAGGGTAGAGTAGTTGTTATGATACTGTAGGTAGAGTAGTTGTTATGATACTGTAGGGTAGAGTAGTTGTTATGATACTGTAGGATAGAGTACTTGTTATGATACTGTAGGTAGAGTAGTTGTTATGATACTGTAGGGTAGAGTAGTTGTTAAGATACTGCAGGTAGAGTAGTTGTTATGATACTGTAGGGATTTAGTAGTTGTTATGATACTATAGGGTAGAGTAGTTGTTATGATACTGTAGGTAGAGTAGTTGTTATGATACTGTAGGTAGAGTAGTTGTTATGATACTGTAGGGTAGAGTAGTTGTTATGATACTGTAGGGTAGAGTAGTTGTTATGATACTGTAGGGTAGAGTAGTTGTTATGATATTGTAGGGTAGAGTAGTTGTTAAGATACTGTAGGTAGAGTAGTTGTTATGATACTCTAGGTAGAGTAGTTGTTATGTTACTGTAGGGTAGAGTAGTTGTTATGATACTGTAGGGTAGAGTAGTAGTTATGATATTGTAGGGTAGAGTAGTTGTTAAGATACTGTAGGTAGAGTAGTTGTTATGATACTCTAGGTAGAGGAGTTGTTATGATACTGTAGGGTAGAGTAGTTGTTATGATACTCTAGGGTAGAGTAGTTGTTATGATACTGTAGGGTAGAGTAGTTGTTATGATACTGTAGGGTAGAGTAGTTGTTATGATACTGTAGGGTAGAGTAGTTGTTATTATAGTTTAGGTAGAGTAGTTGTTATGATGCTGTAGTGTAGAGTAGTTGTTATGATACTGTAGGGTAGAGTATTTGTTATGATAGTTTAGGTAGAGTAGTTGTTATGATACTGTAGGGTTAGAGTAGTTGTTATGATACTGTAGGGTAGAGTAGTTGTTATAAATACTTTAGGATAGAGTAATTGTTATTATACTGTAGGTAGAGTAGTTGTTATTATACTGTAGGGTAGAGTAGGTGTTATGATACTGTAGGGTAGAGTAGTTGTTATGATACTGTAGGGTTTTAGTAGTTGTTATGATACTATAGGGTAGAGTAGTTGTTATGATACTGTAGGGTAGAGTAGTTGTTAAGATACTGTAGGTAGAGTAGTTGTTATGATACTGTAGCGTTTTAGTAGTTGTTATGATACTATAGGGTAGAGTAGTTGTTATGATACTGTAGGTAGAGTAGTTTTTATGATACTGTAGGGTAGAGTAGTTGTTATGATACTGTAGGATAGAGTACTTGTTATGATACTGTAGGGTAGAGTAGTTGTTAAGATACTGTAGGTAGAGTAGTTGTTATGATACTATAGGGTAGAGTAGTTGTTATGATACTGTAGGTAGAGTAGTTGTTATGATACTATAGGGTAGAGTAGTTGTTATGATACTGTAGGGTAGAGTAGTTGTTAAGATACTGTAGGTAGAGTAGTTGTTAAGATACTGTAGGTAGAGTAGTTGTTATGATACTATAGGGTAGAGTAGTTGTTATGATACTGTAGGCTAGAGTAATTGTTATGATACTGTAGGGTAGAGTAGTTGTTATGATACTGTAGGGTAGAGTAGTTGTTAAGATACTGTAGGTTGAGTAGTTATTCAGATACTGTAGGTAGAGTAGTTGTTATGATACTCTAGGGTAGAGTAGTTTTTTTGATACTGTAGGGTAGAGTAGTTGTTATGATACTGTAGGGTAGAGTGTTGTTATGATACTGTAGGGTAGAGTAGTTGTTAAGATACTGTAGGTAGAGTAGTTGGTAAGATACTGTAGGTAGAGTAGATGTTATGATACTGTAGGGTTGAGTAGTTGTTATGATGCTGTAGGGTAGAGTACTTGTTATGATACTGTAGGTAGAGTAGTTGTTATGATACTGTAGGGTAGAGTAGTTGTTAAGATACTGTAGGTAGAGTAGTTGTTATGATACTGTAGGGTTTTAGTAGTTGTTATGGTACTATAGGGTAGAGTAGTTGTTATGATACTGTAGGTAGAGTAGTTGTTATGATACTATAGGGTAGAGTAGTTGTTATGATACTGTAGGGTAGAGTAGTTGTTATGATACTGTAGGTAGAGTAGTTGTTATGATACTGTCGGGTAGAGTAGTTGTTATGATACTGTAGGGTAGAGTAGTTGTTATGATACTGTAGGTAGAGTAGTTGTTATGATACTGTAGGGTAGAGTAGTTGTTATGATACTGTAGGGTAGAGTAGTTGTTAAGATACTGTAGGTAGAGTAGTTGTTAAGATACTGTAGGGTAGAGTAGTTGTTATGATACTCGTAGGGTAGAGTAGTTGTTATGATACTGTAGGGTAGAGTAGATGTTATGATACTGTAGGGTTGAGTAGTTGTTATGATGCTGTAGGGTAGAGTAGTTATTAAGATACTGTAGGTAGAATAGTTTTTATGATACTGTAGGGTTGAGTAGTTGTTATGATACTGTAGGGTAGAGTAGTTGTTATGATACTGTAGGTAGAGTAGTTGTTATGATACTGTCGGTTAGAGTAGTTGTTATGATACTGTAGGGTAGAGTAGTTGTTATGATACTGTAGGTAAAGTAGTTGTTATGATAATGTCGGTTAGAGTAGTTGTTATGATACTGTAGGGTAGAGTAGTTGTTATGATACTGTAGGGAGAGTAGTTGTTATGATACTGTAGGGTAGAGTAGTTGTTATGATACTGTAGGGTAGAGTAGTTGTTATGATACTGTAGGGTAGAGTAGTTGTTATGATACTGTAGGTAGAGTAGTTGTTATGATACTGTAGGGTAGAGTAGTTGTTATGATACTGTAGGGTAGAGTAGTTGTTATGATACTGTAGGGTAGAGTAGTTGTTATGATACTGTAGGGTAGAGTAGTTGTTATGATACTGTAGGTAGAGTAGTTGTTATGATACTGTAGGGTAGAGTAGTTGTTATGATACTGTAGGGTAGAGTAGTTGTTATGATACTGTGGGTAGAGTAGTTGTTATGATACTGTAGGGTAGAGTAGTTGTTATGATACTGTAGGGTAGAGTAGTTGTTATGATACTGTAGGTAGAGTAGTTGTTATGATACTGTAGGGTAGAGTAGTTGTTATGATACTGTAGGGTAGAGTAGTTGTTATGATACTGTAGGTAGAGTAGTTGTTATGATACTGTAGGGTAGAGTAGTTGTTATGATACTGTAGGGTAGAGTAGTTGTTATGATACTGTAGGGTAGAGTAGTTGTTATGATACTGTAGGTAGAGTAGTTGTTAAGATACTGTAGGGTAGAGTAGTTGTTATGATACTGTAGGGTAGAGTAGTTGTTATGATACTGTAGGGTAGAGTAGTTGTTATGATACTGTAGGGTAGAGTAGTTGTTATGATACTGTAGGGTAGAGTAGTTGTTAAGATACTGTAGGTAGAGTAGTTGTTATGATACTGTAGGGTAGAGTAGTTGTTATGATACTGTAGGGTAGAGTAGTTGTTATGATACTGTAGGGTAGAGTAGTTGTTATGATACTGTAGGTAGAGTAGTTGTTATGATACTGCAGGGTAGAGTAGTTGTTATGATACTCTAGGTAGAGTAGTTGTTATGATACTGTAGGGTAGAGTAGTTGTTATGATACCGTAGGGTAGAGTAGTTGTTATGATACTGTAGGGTAGAGTAGTTGTTATGATACTGTAGGGTAGAGTAGTTGTTATGATACTGTAGGGTAGAGTAGTTGTTATGATACTGTAGGGTAGAGTAGTTGTTATGATACTGTAGGTAGAGTAGTTGTTATGATACTGTAGGGTAGAGTAGTTGTTATGATACTGTAGGGTAGAGTAGTTGTTATGATACTGTAGGGTAGAGTAGTTGTTATGATACTGTAGGGTAGAGTAGTTGTTATGATACTGTAGGTAGAGTAGTTGTTATGATACTGTAGGTAGAGTAGTTGTTATGATACTGTAGGGTAGAGTAGTTGTTATGATACTGTAGGGTAGAGTAGTTGTTATGATACTGTAGGGTTGAGTAGTTGTTATGATACTGTAGGGTAGAGTAGTTGTTATGATACTGTAGGGTAGAGTAGTTGTTAAGATACTGTAGGTAGAGTAGTTGTTATGATACTGTAGCGTTTTAGTAGTTGTTATGATACTGTAGGGTAGAGTAGTTGTTATGATACTGTAGGTAGAGTAGTTGTTATGATACTGTAGGGTAGAGTAGTTGTTATGATACTGTAGGTAGAGTAGTTGTTATGATACTGTAGGGTAGAGTAGTTGTTATGATACTGTAGGGTAGAGTAGTTGTTAAGATACTGTAGGGTAGAGTAGTTGTTATGATACTGTAGGGTAGAGTAGTTGTTAAGATACTGTAGGGTAGAGTAGTTGTTATGATACCGTAGGTAGAGTAGTTGTTATGATACTGTAGGCAGAGTAGTTGTTATGATACTGTAGGGTAGAGTAGTTGTTATGATACTGCAGGGTAGAGTGTTGTTATGATACTGTAGGGTAGAGTAGTTGTTAAGATACTGTAGGTAGAGTAGTTGTTATGATACTGTAGGTAGAGTAGTTGTTATGATACTGTAGGGTAGAGTAGTTGTTAAGATACTGTAGGTAGAATGTTTTTATGATACTGTAGGGTAGAGTAGTTGTTATGATACTGTAGGGTAGAGTAGTTGTTATGATACTGTGGGTAGAGTAGTTGTTATGATACTGTAGGGTAGAGTAGTTGTTATGATACTGTAGGGTAGAGTAGTTGTTATGATACTGTAGGTAGAGTAGTTGTTATGATACTGTAGGGTAGAGTAGTTGTTATGATACTGTAGGGTAGAGTAGTTGTTATGATACTGTAGGGTAGAGTAGTTGTTATGATACTGTAGGGTAGAGTAGTTGTTATGATACTGTAGGGTAGAGTAGTTGTTATGATACTGTAGGAGTTTAGAGTAGTTGTTATGATACTGTAGGGTAGAGTAGTTGTTATGATACTGTAGGTAGAGTAGTTGTTATGATACTGTAGGGTAGAGTAGTTGTTATGATACTGTAGGGTAGAGTAGTTGTTATGATACTGTAGGGTAGAGTAGTTGTTATGATACTGTAGGGTAGAGTAGTTGTTATGATACTGTAGGGTAGAGTAGTTGTTAAGATACTGTAGGTAGAGTAGTTGTTATGATACTGTAGGGTGAGTAGTTGTTATGATACTGCAGGGTAGAGTAGTTGTTTTGATACTGTAGGTAGAGTAGTTGTTATGATACTGTAGGGTAGAGTAGTTGTTATGATACTGTAGGATAGAGTACTTGTTATGATACTGTAGGTAGAGAAGTTGTTATGATACTGTAGCGTAGAGTACTTGTTATGATACTGTAGGGTAGAGTAGTTGTTAAGAGACTGTAGGTAGAGTAGTTGTTAAGATACTGTATGGTAGAGTAGCTGTTATGATACTGTAGTGTAGAGTGTTGTTATGATACTGTAGGGTAGAGTAGTTGTTAAGATACTGTAGGTAGAGTAGTTGTTAAGATACTGTAGGGTAGAGTAGTTGTTATGATACTGTAGGGTAGAGTAGTTGTTATGATACTCTAGGGTAGAGTAGTTGTTATGATACTGTAGGGTAGAGTAGTTGTTAAGATACTGTAGGTAGAGTAGTTTTCATGATACTGTAGGGTAGAGTAGTGGTTAAGATACTGTAGGTAGAGTAGTTGTTATGATACTGTAGGGTAGAGTAGTTGTTATGATACTGTAGGGTAGAGTAGTTGTTATGATACTCTAGGTAGAGTAGTTGTTATGATACTCTAGGTAGAGAAGTTGTTATGATACTGTAGGGTAGAGTAGTTGTTATGATACTGTAGGGTAGAGTAGTTGTTATTATAGTTTAGGTAGAGTAGTTGTTATGATGCTGTAGTGTAGAGTAGTTGTTATGATACTGTAGGGTAGAGTAGTTGTTATGATACTCTAGGGTAGAGTAGTTGTTATGATACTGTAGGGTAGAGTAGTTTTTATGATACTGTATGATAGAGTACTTGTTATGATACTGTAGGTAGGGTAGTTGTTATGATACTGTAGGGTAGAGTAGTTGTTATGATACTGTAGGGTAGGGTAGTTGTTAAGATACTGTAGGTAGAGTAGTTTTTATGATACTGTAGGGTTTTAGTAGTTGTTATGATACTATAGGGTAGAGTAGTTGTTATGATACTGTAGGGTAGAGTAGTTGTTAAGATACTGTAGGTAGAGTAGTTGTTATGATACTGTAGCGTTTTAGTAGTTGTTATGATACTGTAGGGTAGAGTAGTTGTTATGATACTGTAGGTAGAGTAGTTGTTATGATACTGTAGGGTAGAGTAGTTGTTATGATACTGTAGGATAGAGTACTTGTTATGATACTGTAGGTAGAGTAGTTGTTATGATACTGTAGGGTAGAGTAGTTGTTAAGATACTGTAGGTAGAGTAGTTGTTATGATACTGTAGGGTAGAGTAGTTGTTAAGATACTGTAGGTAGAGTAGTTGTTAAGATACTGTAGGTAGAGTAGTTGTTATGATACTCTAGGGTAGAGTAGTTTTTTTGATACTGTAGGGTAGAGTAGTTGTTATGATACTGTAGGGTAGAGTGTTGTTATGATACTGTAGGGTAGAGTAGTTGTTAAGATACTGTAGGTATAGTAGTTGGTAAGATACTGTAGGTAGAGTAGATGTTATGATACTGTAGGGTAGAGTAGTTATTAAGATACTGTAGGTAGAATCGTTTTTATGATACTGTAGGGTTGAGTAGTTGTTATGATACTGTAGGGTAGAGTAGTTGTTATGATACTGTAGGTAGAGTAGTTGTTATGATACTGTCGGTTAGAGTAGTTGTTATGATACTGTAGGGTAGAGTAGTTGTTATGATACTCTAGGTAGAGAAGTTGTTATGATACTGTAGGGTAGAGTAGTTGTTATGATACTCTAGGGTAGAGTAGTTGTTATGATACTGTAGGGTTAGAGTAGTTGTTATGATAAAGTAGGGTAGAGTAGTTGTTATGATACTGTAGGGTAGAGTAGTTGTTATGATACTGTAGGGTAGAGAATTTGTTAAGATAGTTTAGGTAGAGTAGTTGTTATGATACTGTAGGGTAGAGTAGTGGTTAAGATACTGTAGGTAGAGTAGTTGTTATGATACTGTAGGGTAGAGTAGTTGTTATGATACTGTAGGGTAGAGTAGTTGTTATGATACTGTAGGTAGAGTAGTTGTTATGATACTGTAGGGTAGAGTAGTTGTTATGATACTGTAGGGTAGAGTAGTTGTTAAGATACTGTAGGTAGAGTAGTTGTTATGATACTGTAGGGTTTTAGTAGTTGTTATGATACTATAGTGTAGAGTAGTTGTTTTGATACTGTAGGTAGAGTAGTTGTTATGATACTCTAGGGTAGAGTAGTTGTTATGATACTGTAGGTAGAGAAGTTGTTATGATACTGTAGCGTAGAGTACTTGTTATGATACTGTAGGGTAGAGTAGTTGTTAAGAGACTGTAGGTAGAGTAGTTGTTAAGATACTGTATGGTAGAGTAGCTGTTATGATACTGTAGTGTAGAGTGTTGTTATGATACTGTAGGGTAGAGTAGTTGTTAAGATACTGTAGGTAGAGTAGTTGGTAAGATACTGTAGGTAGAGTAGATGTTATGATACTGTAGGGTAGAGTAGTTGTTATGATACTCTAGGGTAGAGTAGTTGTTATGATACTGTAGGGTAGAGTAGTTATTAAGATACTGTAGGTAGAATAGTTTTCATGATACTGTAGGGTTGAGTAGTTGTTATGATACTGTAGGTAGAGTAGTTGTTATGATATTGTCGGTTAGAGTAGTTGTTATGATACTGTAGGGTAGAGTAGTTGTTATGATACTCTAGGTAGAGTAGTTGTTATGATACTCTAGGTAGAGAAGTTGTTATGATACTGTAGGGTAGAGTAGTTGTTATGATACTGTAGGGTAGAGTAGTTGTTATTATAGTTTAGGTAGAGTAGTTGTTATGATGCTGTAGTGTAGAGTAGTTGTTATGATACTGTAGGGTAGAGTAGTTGTTATGATACTCTAGGGTAGAGTAGTTGTTATGATACTGTAGGGTAGAGTAGTTTTTATGATACTGTATGATAGAGTACTTGTTATGATACTGTAGGTAGAGTAGTTGTTATGATACTGTAGGGTAGAGTAGTTGTTATGATACTGTAGGGTAGGGTAGTTGTTAAGATACTGTAGGTAGAGTAGTTTTTATGATACTGTTGGGTTTTAGTAGTTGTTATGATACTATAGGGTAGAGTAGTTGTTATGATACTGTAGGTAGAGTAGTTGTTATGATACTGAAGGGTAGAGTAGTTGTTATGATACTGTAGGATAGAGTACTTGTTATGATACTGTAGGTAGAGTAGTTGTTATGATACTGTAGCGTAGAGTACTTGTTATGATACTGTAGGGTATTGTAGTTGTTAAGAGACTGTAGGTAGAGTAGTTGTTATGATACTGTAGGGTTTTAGTAGTTGTTATGATACTGTAGGGTAGAGTAGTTATTAAGATACTGTAGGTAGAATAGTTTTTATGATACTGTAGGGTAGAGTAGTTGTTATGATACTGTAGGGTAGAGTAGTTGTTATGATACTCTAGGGTAGAGTAGTTGTTATGATACTGTAGGGTAGAGTAGTTGTTATGATACTGTAGGGTATAGTAGTTGTTATGATACTGTAGGGTAGAGTAGTTGTTAAGATACTGTAGGTAGAGTGGCGCAGTGGTCTAAGGCACTGCATCGCAGTGCTAACTGTGCCACTAGAGATCCTGGTTCGAATCCAGGCTCTGTCGCAGCCGGCCGCGACCGGGAGACTCATGGGCGGCGCACAATTGGCCCAGCGTCGTCCAGGGTAGGGGAGGGAATGGCCGGCAGGGATGTAGCTCAGTTGATAGAGCATGGCGTTTGCAACGCCAGGGTTGTGGGTTTGATTCCCACAGGGGGCCAGTATAAAAAAAATATATATGTATTCACTAACTGTAAGTCGCTCTGGATAAGAGCGTCTGCTAAATGACTAAAATGTAAATGTAAATGTAAGATACTGTAGGTAGAGTAGTTGTTATGATACTGTAGGGTAGAGCAGTTGTTAAGATACTGTAGGTAGAGTAGTTGTTAAGATACTGTAGTTAGAATAGTTGTTATGATACTCTAGGGTAGAGTAGTTTTTTTGATACTGTAGGGTAGAGTAGTTGTTATGATACTGTAGGGTAGAGTGTTGTTATGATACTGTAGGGTAGAGTAGTTGTTAAGATACTGTAGGTAGAGTAGTTGGTAAGATACTGTAGGTAGAGTAGATGTTATGATACTGTAGGGTAGAGTAGTTATTAAGATACTGTAGGTAGAATCGTTTTTATGATACTGTAGGGTTGAGTAGTTGTTATGATACTGTAGGGTAGAGTAGTTGTTATGATACTGTAGGTAGAGTAGTTGTTATGATACTGTCGGTTAGAGTAGTTGTTATGATACTGTAGGGTAGAGTAGTTGTTATGATACTCTAGGTAGAGAAGTTGTTATGATACTGTAGGGTAGAGTAGTTGTTATGATACTCTAGGGTAGAGTAGTTGTTATGATACTGTAGGGTTAGAGTAGTTGTTATGATAAAGTAGGGTAGAGTAGTTGTTATGATACTCTAGGGTAGAGTAGTTGTTATGATACTGTAGGGTAGAGAATTTGTTAAGATAGTTTAGGTAGAGTAGTTGTTATGATACTGTAGGGTAGAGTAGTGGTTAAGATACTGTAGGTAGAGTAGTTGTTATGATACTGTAGGGTGGAGTAGTTGTTATGATACTGTAGGGTAGAGTAGTTGTTATGATACTGTAGGTAGAGTAGTTGTTATGATACTGTAGGGTAGAGTAGTTGTTATGATACTGTAGGGTAGAGTAGTTGTTAAGATACTGTAGGTAGAGTAGTTGTTATGATACTGTAGGGTTTTAGTAGTTGTTATGATACTATAGGGTAGAGTAGTTGTTTTGATAGTGTAGGTAGAGTAGTTGTTATGATACTGTAGGGTAGAGTAGTTGTTATGATACTGTAGGATAGAGTACTTGTTATGATACTGTAGGTAGAGAAGTTGTTATGATACTGTAGCGTAGAGTACTTGTTATGATACTGTAGGGTAGAGTAGTTGTGAAGAGACTGTAGGTAGAGTAGTTGTTAAGATACTGTATGGTAGAGTAGCTGTTATGATACTGTAGTGTAGAGTGTTGTTATGATACTGTAGGGTAGAGTAGTTGTTATGATACTGTAGGGTAGAGTAGTTGTTATGATACTCTAGGTAGAGTAGTTGTTATGATACTCTAGGTAGAGAAGTTGTTATGATACTGTAGGGTAGAGTAGTTGTTATGATACTGTAGGGTAGAGTAGTTGTTATGATACCGCAGGGTAGAGTAGTTGTTATGATACTGTAGGGTAGAGTAGTTGTTATGATACTGTAGGATAGAGTAGTTGTTATGATACTGTAGGTAGAGTAGTTGTTATGATACTGTAGGGTAGAGTAGTTGTTATGATACTGTAGGGTAGGTAGTTGTTATGATACTGCAGGGTAGAGTAGTTGTTATGATACTGTAGGTGTTTTAGTAGTTGTTATGATACTGCAGGGCAGAGTAGTTGTTATGATACCGTAGGGTAGAGTAGTTGTTAAGATACTGTAGGTAGAGTAGTTGTTATGATACTGTAGCGTTTTAGTAGTTGTTATGATACTATAGGGTAGAGTAGTTGTTATGATACTGTAGGTAGAGTAGTTTTTATGATACTGTAGGGTAGAGTAGTTGTTATGATACTGTAGGATAGAGTACTTGTTATGATACGGTAGGTAGAGTAGTTGTTATGATACTGTAGGGTAGAGTAGTTGTTAAGATACTGTAGGTAGAGTAGTTGTTATGATACTATAGGGTAGAGTAGTTGTTATGATACTGTAGGTAGAGTAGTTGTTAAGATACTGTAGGTAGAGTAGTTGTTATGATACTGTAGGGTAGAGTAGTTGTTATGATACTGTAGGTTAGAGTAGTTGTTATGATACTGTAGGTAGAGTAGTTGTTATGATACTGTAGGGTTAGAGTAGTTGTTATGATACTGTAGGTAGAGTAGTTGTTATGATACTGTAGGTAGAGTAGTTGTTATGATACTGTAGGGTAGAGTAGTTGTTATGATACTGTAGGTAGAGTAGTTGTTATGATACTGTAGGGTAGAGTAGTTGTTATGATACTGTAGGGTAGAGTAGTTGTTATGATACTGTAGGGTAGAGTAGTTGTTATGATACTGTAGGGTAGAGTACTTGTTATGATACTGTAGGGCAGAGTAGTTGTTATGATACTGTAGGGTAGAGTAGTTGTTAAGATACTGTAGGTAGAGTAGTTGTTATGATACTGTAGGGTAGAGTAGTTGTTATGATACTGTAGGGTAGAGTAGTTGTTATGATACTGTAGGGTAGAGTAGTTGTTATGATACTGTAGGGTAGAGTAGTTGTTATGATACTGTAGGGTAGAGTAGTTGTTATGATACTGTAGGGTTTAGTAGTTGTTATGATACCATAGGGTAGAGTAGTTGTTTATGATACTGTAGGTAGAGTAGTTGTTGTGATACTGTAGGGTAGAGTAGTTGTTATGATACTGTAGGGTAGAGTACTTGTTATGATACTGTAGGTAGAGTAGTTGTTATGATACTGTAGGTAGAGTAGCTGTTATGATACTGTAGGGTAGAGTAGTTGTTATGATACTGTAGGTAGAGTAGTTGTTATGATACTTGTATGGTAGAGTAGTTGTTATGATACTGTAGGGTAGAGTAGTTGTTATGATACTGTAGGGTAGAGTAGTTGTTATGATACTGCAGGTAGAGTAGTTGTTATGATACTGTAGGGCAGAGCAGTTGTTATGATACTGTAGGGTAGAGTAGTTGTTATGATACTCGTAGGTAGAGTAGTTGTTTTGATACTGTAGGGTAGAGTAGTTGTTATGATACTGTAGGGTAGAGTAGTTGTTATGATACTGCAGGACAGAGTATTGTTATGATACTGTAGGTAGAGAAGTTGTTATGATACTGTAGGTAGAGTAATTTGTTATGATACTGTAGGGTAGAGTAGTTGTTAAGAGACTGTAGGTAGAGTAGTTGTTAAGATACTGTATGGTAGAGTAGTTGTTATGATACTGTAGCGTAGAGTGTTGTTATGATACTGTAGGGTAGAGTAGTTGTTATGATACTGTAGGGTAGAGTAGTTGTTAAGATACTGTAGGTAGAGTAGTTGTTATGATACTGTAGGGTAGAGTAGTTGTTATGATACTCTTAGGTAGAGTAGTTGTTATGATACTGTAGGGTAGAGTAGTTGTTAAGATACTGCAGGGTAGAATAGTTGTTATGATACTGTAGGGCTGAGTAGTTGTTATGATACTGTAGGGCAGAGTAGCTTGTTATGATACTGTCGGGTAGAGTAGTTGTTATGATACTGTAGGGTAGAGTAGTTGTTATGACACTGCAGGGGTAGAGTAGTTGTTATGATACTGTAGGTAGAGTAGCTGTTATGATACTGCAGGGTATGAGTAGTTGTTATGATACTGTAGGGTAGAGTAGTTGTTATGATACTGTAGGGTAGAGTAGTTGTTATGATACTGCAGGTAGAGTAGTTGTTATGATACTGTAGGGCAGAGTAGTTGTTGTGATACCGTAGGGTAGAGTAGTTGTTATGATACCGTAGGGTAGAGTAGTTTTATGATACTGTATGGATAGAGTAATTTAGTTATGATACTGTAGGTAAGAGTAGCTGTTATGATACTGTAGGGTAGAGTAGCTGTTATGATACTGTAGGTTAGGTAGTTGTTAAGATACTGTAGGTAGAGTAGTTTTTAATGATACCTGTAGGGTTTTAGTAGTTGTTATGATACCATAGGAGAGTAGTTGTTATGATACTGTAGGTAGAGAGTTGTTAAGATACTGTAGGTAGAGTAGCTGTTATGATACTGCAGGGTTATAGTAGTTGTTATGATACCGTAGGGTAGAGTAGTTGTTATGATACTGTAGGCAGAGAGCTGTTATGATACCTGCAGGGTAGAGTAGTTGTTATGATACTGTAGGGTAGAGTACTTGTTATGATACTGTAGGAGAGTAGTTGTTATGATACCGCTGGTAGAGCAGTTGTTATAGATACTGTAGGGTAGAGTAGTTGTTATGATACTGTAGGGTAGAGAAATAGTTGTTAAGATACTGTAGGTAGAGTAGTTGTTAAGATACTGTAGGTAGAGTAGTTGTTATGATACTGTAGGGTAGAGTAGTTGTTATGATACTGTAGGGTAGAGTAGTTGTTATGATACTGTAGGGAGTAGTTGTTATGATACTGTAGGGTAGAGTAGTTGTTATGATACTGTAGGTAGAGTAGTTGTTATGATACTGCAGGTAGAGAGTTGTTATGATACTGCAGGGTAGAGTAGTTGTTAAGATACTGTAGGTTAGAGTAGTTGTTATGATACCTGTAGGGTAGAGTAGTTGTTATGATACTGTAGGGTAGAATAGTTGTTATGATACTGTAGGTAGAGTAGTGTTGTTATTTATACT